>NC_068361.1:32802070-33097070 GCF_020536995.1 Dreissena polymorpha
AACTACTATCTCAACCTCGGTTTGAGGGCGCTGCCATGGACACGTTCGAAACAACTATCTCAACCTCGGTTTGAGTGCGTTGCCGCCAACAAGACCACAGATGATAATCTTGATACGAATATTGCCTCCTAATTAATAATCATTTTAGTCCATGGTTTAGAATTCGAGAATTTTGCACAATTCCATAACGTCTAAATTTCCCATGAGTGTAGTACGGCATTTGTTAACCCCAGCCAGCTGTATTTAACGAGATCTTATCTTTTATAGCTGAAAGGCAGAAAACTGAATTATGATTTTAAAATTTGTTTACATATATGTATTCTATCCATTCATGAACCCATTTGCATTTACTACTGACATGTTAAAATAATACAAATGAATCACGATGGACCTGTAGCGCTAACCTTCCTTTACGGTTATAGCAATTAGCAAAGACTTGACTGTAAACTAGATTTTGATCTCACATTACCCGTTTTAATATGGAATTGATAACAAATACGACGTTGTTTCATCACAATTGAGTAAACCAATTAGATACAAGCGCAGTTATTTGTTTTTTGTAATTTTATGTGTTGACCTAGTGTTAAAACACACGTGACCCGAGTACAAACTTAACCGCTGTATAATAAAAATTGTTATTCTGATAAAATGGCATGAATATTAAATCGTAAATGAGGCAGTTTAACTTGGCAAGCTTGCATTGCGGCAGACGTGACCCAAATTACAACTTGACCCTGATATTGTCAGGGCTAATATTCCGGAACAGTTTCATGAATTGTTTGTCATAAGCATATGTAAAAGGAGTAAATAACGTGATTTGTTACATATAAAGAAACGTACTTTTACAAGCATTTTCTCCAAAAAACACAATAACCTCCAGACGCTCGAACTTCCTGATCTTATAAATGAATAATGTGACTTCAATTTCACACACATAACAACATATTAAGCGTTATTTATCGTTTGTTTTCAGAGTATTTTTTGTATAAACTAATTCATATATTGTGTTTTCAAAATCTGTATTGTGCTGCTCTACTGGGGTTATGTGTCGTCTATACCGAATGTTTGTCTTAATTATACAATAAGTCATTTTCTTTGAGTTGTATATTGTGATGTGACTATATTTGTATATCTTTATATAATCCAAGTTTATGTGTACTGTTCTGTTTAGGAAAACAAGACTGTAAAGTAATGCCGCTCATGGTAATGTCGATCTCTTTATGTTAGCGGTATTCCGTTTGTTCGCGGCAAAGCAGTGATTTCCCATTATTGTTGAATGCTCTAATAAAATTACTGGATGTAAATTCACATAAATAATTCACATGTTTGTCTTAGAACAAAACGCATTAGACCATTTGTGTCGTGTTCTGATAAAACTGGGCATAATACATGTGCGTAAAGTGTCGTCCCAGATTAGCCTGTGCAGTCCGCACAGCTTATCAGGGACGACACTTTCCGCTTTAACTTGATTTTCTAGAAGAAGGACTTCCTTCAAACTAAAAATACCATAAAGCGGAAAGTGTCGTCCCTGATTAGCCTGTGCGTACTGCACACGCTAATCTGGGACGACACTTTACGCACATGAATTAACCCAGTTTTCTCAGAACAAGACACAATTGATTGCATTATTTGATAGCTGTCGCGAGATTTTAGAATATGATATCATTAATATTGTTTGAACAGAACGAACAGCGCACGCTTTTCGTGACACACACATATAAATCAGAATCAGTAAGCCAGTCAATGTTAAATTATTCTAAATAGATTGATTTTTAATTGATGATGGTCTTAAAAAACGTTTACATTTCTGCAAAGCATGTCTAATAAAATATTTCCAAGTCTGAAGTATGTGTATAACAAATACGATTGATTTAATGTTTTGTCATATGCATTTCATAACGGTTCGATGCGATAAAATGTAGAAATCCAGGTAGATTCAAATTATTAATTTCAATACTTCCCAATTTTTAATTTTTTAATTGTTGATAAACACATTATGGAAATTCAGACGTCAACAATGGAAATAATGCAACTTTATAAAATATTTAATTTGTTATTTGTGTATATTTAACTAGCAAGCAAGACAGAGCAGTTATATTCATATTAATGTTATTATATACTTATCTTAGGAACATCAAATATACATTTAATTCTACTGCTACTTTTGTAATGAGCATATGTCTACATATCTCTATGTCTATATATGTACGATATTTGCAGTTGAATACTTTTAACGCTTTTGGACATCACCTAATTAAATGATATAGTATATGTTGAATAACATGCAAGACAGAGCAGTTATAATGATATTGAATATTGTTTTATAATTATCTTAAGAAAACAAAATAAACATTAATGTTGCTGCCATATTTGTATGTTTACGAGGACAGACGAATCAAATCCAAAAATAGTTTTAAGTACGCAACCTCTCATTTTAAGAATACCCACCTTGAACAAAAAACAACAAAAAATCAACAATGTAACCATGTAACTTTTGTAAAGTATATACATATCATATATACATGTGCAAGTAGTGTTTAATTGATTGACTTTTTGTATAGCTTTTTGTTTGTGCTGTTGTTGTTGTTGTGTTTTTTCTTTGTAAATTTGATTGCAGATATCTTTTGTTACGATTGACACTTATTATTTACCATTACTCGAACTCACCTCTCTGTATCTACCTGAAATAAGACTACCTTTCCAACATTTTTCGTTGTTGTTTTTTTTCTTTGTAAATTTGATTGCACATATCTTTATTTACGATATACACTTATTATTTACCATTACTCGACTCACCTCTCTGCATCTACCTGAAATACCAGACACCTTTCAACATTTTTTCGAACATCTATAAAGCAGGAGCTATGTGTTTATCTCTTTTTTTTTTTGGTTTTTCTTCTCACTTTTGTGATATTTCTTTTTACTTCTTCATTTTTATGGAAATGTCTGTTTTTTGAATCCATAATTTTTGTTTTCTATTTTTTTCTTTGTATGTATACACATCTTATGTCTTAAAATAGAAACCAACTGGACACACAAATTATCATGTACATCTCCATCCACCTCTTTAAATGATTATCATGTACATCTCCATCCACCTCTTTAAATGATTAAATTATGTACTTTGAATGCAAAAGGGCTAAACAATAAAGACAAACGCATAAAAATTTTCAAATGGTTAGACGAAATAAAGTATATGCCTATTACAAGAAAGTCACTTGATACATACTTTAGCACAAAACTTAAAAGATGAATGGACGGAGACGTATATCTCAGTGACAACATACTGATAAACAAGGCATGCCTTTCTGATAAAAAATAATATAGGGATCACAGTCGATAATTTTAACGAAATAATAATTTGCAGACAAGCAAGAATAGATATCAAAATACACGAAACACAATTAACATTAATCAACGTTTACGGCCCTAACATAGACGATTCCACATTCTACGAAACATTACAATCCTTTATAAGTAATAACCAGGATAAAACTTTATCGTCGGTGGTGATTTCAATACTGTTTTTAACCTTTTATTAGATACAAAGAAGGGAAACCTTTATACTAATCCTAAATATAGAAACATTTTGAATAACATTATTGAAAACTATAATATGATAGACATCTGGCGCACAGTAAATCCATACGAAAGCAAATTCACCTGGCACTCAAACACAAAACCAACAATATTCTGTAAATTAGACTATTTTTAATATCTGTGTCATTTTGCAACATAATTCACACATGTAGCATAAAACCAGGATTTATGTCTGACCACTCTCTAGTTGAACTTAAACTGCACAAAATACAACCTGAAAGAGGCCCAGATACTTTAAAATTAATAACAGCGTCTTATTAGATACACAATATCAAACGCAAATAAAACAAAAAAATACTTAATACAGTTCCAAAATAATAAAGATGCAAACCCAAACACCCTATGGGAAGTAATTAAAGGAAATATAACACAACAATAAGATACACATCATTTAAACATAAAGAAATACCAAAACTTGAAACTGAAACCATCAAAATCATTGAAAACCTTGAAAAACAATTACATGAAACAAACACAAATGATACCAATTGCCATTGAAATGAAATTACATCAAACAAATAAGTATAAGAAGGAATCTATCATACACATCTAAATGGAATAATACTACGAGCAGGTGCACAGCATGTTGAACACAATGAAAAAAATACAAATTACTTCAAAAACATTGAAAAACGTAGAAGTGAACAAAAAACTGTGCACAAACTAGATGTTAATGGCGAAGATATAACAAACAGAACTCAAATACTAGAAGAACAACGTTCATTTTTCGAAACCGTCTATAAACGAAAACATGTTGAAAATAACACCCATTTTAAAAATACACATCATGCCTTATATCAAAAAGAAAAATATATTGTGTGAGGGATTACTTAATGAATATGAATGTGGACTAGCACTTAAAGAAATGCAAATAACAAAAGTCCAGGATCTGATGGAATCACAATCGAATTATATACAATATTCTGGAATGATATTAAACACATTTAATTAATTTACTAAACTATTCATTTTACAACGAAAACTTAACTACGCTACAAAACAAGGTATAATATCACTCATTCCAAAACCTGGAAAAACTTAGAATCCTTATCAAACTGGCGCCCGATTAGTCTACTGAATAACGATTATAAAATTGCAACTAAAAGTATATCAAACAGAATTAAAAAATATAACCATCAATCATTTCAAGATCTCAATCTGGCTTCAGAAAAGGACGTTACATTGGTGAAAATGTACGTCTGATACAAGAATGCATAAATTATGTTAACCAACCAAACAATTCAGGCCCTTATTTTCTTTGCAGACTTCGAAAAGCTTTGATTCACTAGACCATTCGTTATGTTCTCTTGTTTAGAAAATATGAATTTGGTAAAAGTCTAATTAAATGGGTTAAACTATTTTACACCGACATAAACAGTATTATTATTAACAATGGATTTTTTTTCAAACAGTTTTAACATCGAACGAGGGGTAAGACAAGGATGCCCACTTTCAACCCTCGCTATTTATTATATGCATCGAGTATCTATCACACTATATCCAATCAAACAAACATATAAAGAGAATATCACTAGAACCTGACGACGAAATTGAACAGTCCCTATTTGCTGACGATGCAACTTATTTTTTAAATGACAATAGTGACTAACCTTATAGAATCACTAACCCTTTATGGAACGGCATCAGGTCTAAAACTAAACAAAGTAAATCTACTGTGCTGCGAGTAGGTAAATTTAAACAAAGTAATATTCAACTTAAAATAGAAATGAAATTCCACTGGACATCAGATGTAGCAACAACGTTAGGAATAACCTTTGTAAACAATGAAAATGAAACAGTTCTAAAAAACATATTGCATAAATTACAAAAATTTAAAAATTGTTTAAAACCATGGCAGCATCGTAAACTTACACTAATCGGAAAAACACGGTGTTGAAAACGTTTGCACTCCCTAAATTAATTTATACACTAACAGTTCTCCCAAAGCCACCAAATGCTATCAGTAAATATATACAATCAGAAATATTTAATTTCATATTGGACGGTAAACCTGATAAAATTAAGCGAACGCAGTTAACGGATATCGACTAATTCTTAAATGTAATCAAATGCAGCTGGGTTAAAAGATATCTATATAATACCAATACGAATAAATGGAAATTATTCAACCAGGAAATTAAAAAAATGGTGACTCCTTACTTTTTGAATGTAACATCAGCAATTTCATTTTGCATGAAAATGCAAACAAAAACAGTTTTCTATCTAATGTTTTATCGGCATGGACTAATGTTACTCATATTCTAGAAACCCAAATCACCAGTAAAACTATTTTATGGAACAATAAAGACATAACTTCAAACAATAAAACTTTTTTCTATAAACATTAGTTTGAACAAAACATTAAATATGTCGACCAACTGTACGATAACAAAATAAAGGACTTCTATTCTTTTAAGAATATATGTTATATATACGGAATACCTTCAGGCAATTTCCTAATGTATTACACATTAATTAAAAGCATACCCATACATATTAAATCTACAATTAATACAAATAACACACCATGTACTCAAACATCATTCACGGAAAACATACTTGCAAAACAAAACAAAACAAATAAAACATTTTACAAACTACAAATTAAACACCCTGCAGAAAACTCCAAGATTCAAATAAATGGCAAAGCCTTCTTCGAGAACAAGAATTTAATCGGAAACAAATATTTATCATGCCATATAAAACAACTAAAGATAGCACACTGAGAAATTTTCAATATAAATTTGTCCATAGATTCATAGCTACAAATAAATACCTTTTTAAGTGCAACCTATCCAACACAAATGTATGTGATATGTGCAGCGAACACGCTGAAACAATAGAACACCCTTTTTGGGAGTGCAAACATATTCAAATTCTATGGAACCAGTTAACAACATTTCTAGTGAAACAACAATTAAAATTAAAAACTTTCTCTCTTAAATATAAGTTTCGGTGTGAATACTTATAAAATACCAGAAATTAATAACACTGTGAACCACATTATCATATTAATTAACTATTTTATATTTAGCTTCAAATACAAAAAAAACCTACTTTCAACTGTTTTATAAACTATTTAAAACTAAAATCCAAATTGAAAAAGAAATAGTCCTCAACAACGATAAACTTCATATTTTTGAACAAAAATGGAAACATACAAACTTTCATAACCCAGTCCAGTAGTTTTCTACCCACCTTTTACAATTGACTAAACTTATTTTATTTTTTTGAATTTTTTAAAAACACCTATCACAAACAACCAAAGAAAAACAAATACGCATTGATACTTTATAAATATTAAAAGAAATCACAAGATCAACAACATGCATATATTAGCATATTTTGTATTGCATGTTTTGAACAGCTTTGCTGCCGAATGTTAATCACCATGTTTTTTTTTATATTATTCCTGTATACATTGTATGTTTTATATTTAATAAAAAAAACAAAAAAAAAAACAAAAAAAAACAACAACATTGAATTCCTTCGTCACTAAAGAACAATAACGGTGCCCATAATTACAGAGAAACCCAATAACATAAAACTGTTCTTTAAAATTGTGTTTGATGACTCTTTAAAGCTAAAAGAAGACCAATCTTATCTACACAACTCATTTGATATCAATAGCTTCTCTATTATAATGTTATGTACGTTGAATAGTTATTATGTTCAAAGATTTTCATTGATTTGCGACTTAGTTTTATTTATCAACGTTCTTTGGCTTTTGACGTAATTGTTTTAAATTGAATTGCTCGATCGGATTTTTTTAAGAAAACTAAAATCGACCGGGGATCTATATAAGTTGCATTTTTCAGGCGGATACGAATACATTGTTACGGTGTATATTAACACTCTGCCTTTTTATTATAATTGCTAGTGAGTGGCGGATTTTCGTTTTGTCAAAAGTCATGACCAACAGAGCCATGACGTGATGATGACGATGGAAAACATCTAATAAATACATTTGGCAATACACTGTGTGCAAAAATTGTCTTCTGGAAAGCGAATGTACACATCTTCGTATAAACTTTCAAAAATAAAAAAATAATTTAACTTTGAGAAAACGTTATTGTATGATATTGCAGCCATCTTTCTAAATCCAGGATTGTAAGTCATATGGTAGAAAATTATTGAGCATCATATTTTTTATTTATTTACAAACAAAGAACTAAATTATACAAACTAATGACATTTTTATTGTTGTTTCAAAATGTAGAAACAAATGCATTAATAATGTTTAAGAGATTCACTCAGACTGCTAATCAAAAAAGGAGCCTATATAATTTATCTATTCCAAAAAAACATTTTGTTTTTATTGGCAGTTAAATGAGGTTGTTTACTAGAGTAAAATGTACGGAATCAGTCTATACATGATTTTCAACGATGACATTACACTTCAGATTATCTTACCCGTTACGCCTTAATATCACCCACCAACTAATGTGAGGTATTTGTAATAAGAACAAAAACGGGTTCGCTGATATGTTTAAACATACACGTATTAAGAAAAAAAACTTAAAGTATTTAATTTAAGTATAATATACATTTTGTGCCTTTGAGGCGACTGATATGTAGAAAGGGGGGGGGGGGGGGTGGGCATTACATTGTCATGCAGTGTAAAGGTGTTAAGTGTAATAATCTAGTTGTGTCAATTAATATCATGTGATTGTTTTATCAATGTGAATACATGTTCGGACAATCTGATATTTTGATATTTGTTAAGACAATATATCTTTTGAAAGACATATATGATATAAGAAATTTATATTTATCATATTGATGCAGGGTTTCCTCTCGTTTGTATTCGTTTCTATTATACGACCAACAAACGATGCCCTGCCTCAATTTTGTATTGACTTAGTATGTTTCTACGTATTTAAAACAACATCGTATACTTCTGCAATATTTAAAGTTAAGGTGTATATGTTGTTTTTCTTTAACAAAGATTGTGATTTTTTGGGGGTATGTTTAAACGTAACAAACAGTTAGTGTTATACATTCTTTCGATCATGTGTATTAATAGTGAGTTTTATTAAGACCGATGCCTTGTTTTGAACGAGTTCTTACACAGCCAAGAGAGTTCTGCACTGATTGAAGGCAAGCATTTAATAGAGGCCCATAACAGGTTAATATGATGTTTGACAATCTGATTGTTTTAACACGGTTAAGCTATTTAACGCATTCGATGCATAATGCTACTGTGCGATGTTCAGTCTACTTTTAACAAAACGAGAGAAAACTACCAGTTTGTATAAGTTGTTTTTAACGCTGTGTAATCCATGCGTGTGAAACAACTTTAGCGACGCATCAACATGTGATACAAATCAATACCGATTTATGATTTTTTAACTCTCAAACCAGCATATGAATGTAGCGCTTTAAATTGTACCGTCATGTCAAATTGGACTTAGAGCACACACACAATATTAGCTTGTATTTTTAAATCATTGTTTCAACGAAAATGCTTTAACGGAAATGTTGCTAAAAAAATAAAAACACTCAAGATGTCACAATTTTATTTTATAACAAATTTAGACATCAGAATCGATGTTTGAACTGATGAATAGTGTGATTTAAGATTACTTTTAACCTTTAATACATATTCCAATAAAGTAAGTTTTCCGATGACAGTTTTTATAGAAGAATGTATCGGTTAAGTAATTTGGCTTATTTCTAAAGCAGTAGTTTCAGATGATAATACGGTAGATGTAGCTGTAACTGGTGATATTTTTGCATTGCCGTCGCAGAAAAAGCAGGGCTGACGTTTAATTCTCTGCGTTCTAAAATCGTCTAAATTTTTAGTAAATGATATTCTGGTCCTCATTTAACGCACTCGGAAGGAACACTTTCATTAAGGATTTAAGTATCGTTATTAAGATACGAAATACATAGCGCAAAGTGACAACAGGCATGCTATCTTAACAATTAGACATTGCGAGGCTTACTTGTCGGAATATATTAACTAGAACTTTGCCGAATACAAGCACTTTAAGGTAATATAGTGTTATATTAGTAAAACTCAAATAAGAAAATTGCTTTATACATATTATTTGGAGAAATGTTTACTACTTTTGATTGTATTTAGTCGAAAAATATTAATGTTTCAAACTATAATAAGTTTTTCCTGAATATGTTCTATAGAACGAGCACATTTGATAACAATACACGTGATTTCATCAACTCATCGAGTACGATGTTATAATTTAAAGAAAGTGTTACCTTTCTACGTGCAATTGCAGGTCTGCCGCCTCGTTTCCAATTATGTTGTCAAGCTCATTGCTTATCGGCAGGGAATCTTAATTGAAAAAAAGCGCAAGTATGTAAGTATGTAATCAGTACACAGAACATATAGTAAGGAACGAGTGCCAACGTGCATTTAACCGAGCTTATACTCCCTGACGTCGTATCGAGCATTTCTAAGCAATAAACTTGATGTTGTACTTACGTTGCATTGTGGTAACTGAACAAAATGTATCCAGCATGAACATTGTTTAAAGTACGAAAATATTGTATACAGACTTAAATATGTTGCTAACAACTCTCAATTTTACATGTATAATGTACAAATAAAAAGTATGATATGTTTGTAGCAAAGTTGATTTTGAGGATCTTTATTTCATCCAAACGAACATGCCAAGTTTTTCGAGCCCTTTGGTTTGACCGCCAGGACCAGAAGCGTAATTACATAAATTGAGTAAACACAATATACTCATTGTATGATACCTACCAGCTAGTTTAATATATGAACGAATACGATGTCTGCAATTATAAAATAGGTATGCACAAGATCATTCTTATGATAAATAGCCATGCCACATAGACGTCTATGATCGAACAAGTAAAACACTTACCAGCATAGACGATAAATGCGAAAAGACAAGCGATATACTGACAGACCTTTGCAAAACCATCCATTTTAACGACCGTGTGTCTACTAAATCGGTGTCAGTTTCTGTTCTTTCCTTTAATACCGGAAACATTGTATGGGTCTGTGTCATTTCATTTCATCTTAGTCTTCTGTACGTATTTCTGATCCATGTATATGTATAATAAAGAGTGTTGCAGATGGTGCCATGACGCAAATATTTTTTTCCAATTACCGCGGTTTTCATTTAAAATATACCATTATGTTTGTAGTCCACGGGCAATATAGACACTTGAATGGACACTAACGCACATGTGTCAGAGATAACCGAATAGGAAACAAATCCGGCGTATTACTTATTTTTTGTAGAAAGAAACCAGTAAATCATGTGATCTGATATAATGCAAACATTTGAAGGATATGGGACCTAATATATAAATAAGTGGTGAAGAAGCAAGACATTCAACCGATTATCTAATTAAAGTAGTATTTGTCATATTCGCTTATTGTATAATTATGTCTTGCCTTGACTGAATACCAACTATGTAAATTATAGACAAGCTGGCGTTAAACATGCATAAATTAAAAAAAGGATTATAAATGTCAATGTCTACTCGCGGTATGATTATAATAATTAAAATACCGGAACTAGTAGTGTCTTGAAAATATATTCTCAATATAATGTCATTTGAATGAATCGGTGATTTTGCACTAATGATGAACCATTACCATGTAGGAATCCCGTTAGAAGATACCGTTAGGCTTATTTAATCTATTGTATTAACGATAAGACATAACATCGGTTGTGTGTTCAATTCTTTATGAACACTCAACCAATAAAACGAAACGGTATTTACACCGATGCTTTAGCGCCTACTTTGTATGTAATATTAACCGAGATCCATTTGCTTTTGTCATATTTACCGCTATCAGATAAAATACTCATTTGATTTCAAAACTTCATTTTAATTTGGTGTATTTTCAAAAGTTGGCACATCAATATTAATTAAAATATATGTTCTTCTTCCACGGTATATATAATCTAGCTACGCGAAAATATACCCCGTGCTTGTAGACGATCGACCTATTAGAAACGGTTTAACTATGTCGTCTGTTAATACCTTTATATGCAGACAAGTGTTGATTCATGCATTTTATCTACATAAAAGCAGCTGAGTAAAGAGATATTATATATATACATGTATATATATAATATTAACGGGTTTGTGCCGGGTGTTTTGATGATCATAATCATGGATGTTATTGTGTAAAATATGATTTAAGTCCTCTGTGTTGTGTTTGCTTTACTAAAATCGTACACAGTTGCCTTGCTGCATTGGGAGGAGAACATACGTGTTTAAATCATCGTTTATAAGTCAGTCTTATTTAATTTAAGAATCTCTGGTCAACACAATTGCTGTATACACATTTTGTTTTCATTAAACCGATAAGGCAAGAGGAATAACCTCCGTAAAACAACAAACTGTAACTACGGTGTTAAATCCCATTTAAAACGGTACACACTATATCACAAGTAAACTCCCCGAAGATCTGGATTTATAGTTTGTAAAGTGTATTCTTTTATGCAAATGTAGTTTAAAAAAAATAACCAAAAAGCCTTGCAATAATTTACATGTTAATTAAAACCGATATTTGCATCGACGATCATAGAGTAGTGTGTCTCCTCGGTCTGGATATGAATCAGCTTTTAACCATAAATATTGTGTTTTTTACAAGTCTAGCTTGTCATAGTCCTATAGGCTAGTCTCACTATGATGCCGGTGGAGCCTTGGTGCGTGATCCGGGATCTACCGGGATGAACCGGGGCTTCACCGGGGACGACCGGGAACAACCGGGGCTACACCGGGAAAGTATTAAAATGTTTAATTCCTCCGAGATGAACTGGGAGTCACCGGGAATGACCAGTAACGACATGCGCGGCACCGGCAACAACCGGACGGCAACCGGAAAAAACCGGGACGGCACCGTAACTCCACCGTGGCCCATACGAACCCCGACAGAGCTACGGCAACGCCCCGGTTGTCGCCGAAGTTGTCCTGGTGAAGCCCCGGTAAATGCCGGCAGAGTCACGGTATATCTACGGTACATCGGTAAACCGGCGCTCTTCCGGGACGCCGTCGGCATTCACCGGGGCTCCGCCCGGGCATTACCGGCGACGACCGGGGTTAAACCGGGGTGTTGCCGTGGCGCTGCCGGGTTCTGATGACGGTATAGTACCGGTGAGTGCCGGTGGAGTTACGGTATACCGGGGCTCTGCCGGGACACTGCCGGCTTTCACCGGGGCTCAACCTGGGAATTACCAGCGACAACCGTGGCTCTGCCGGGGCTTCACCGGGATAAATTGTAGCTGTAGTACGGGGTTGACCGGGACTCTGCCAGGTTGTGGACAGGCTTCAATCAGGGCGGCACCGGGAACTAGTGTCACCGCGTTAAAAATCATCCTGGTTCTCGCCGGTCGACCGGCGTTAGCAAACCGGGATGGACCGGGACTCTACCGGCAATAGTATGACTTGGGCTTATAGTATTGCCAAAGCAAGAGTTCGATGTTTATGTAGCAAAGATGTCGAATTAATGTTTATCTTTTTTTTTCAAATGAGTGGTATATTTATGTTGACCTTTTTTCAAATGACCGGTATATTGTTTCTTTGGTGAGTATTAATTGCAATATATACGAATTCTTATCATGACGTTTATATTGCCATATTATTTCGCTGTATGTAGAAACTGTGTGTTGAAAGAAAGATTGTTGAAAGGAATGACTTTCTGATTGAGTTAAAGCATTAACAAAACTGTAATTGTATAAACACATTAAATATCAACATAAATAAGTGTGCGTGTTTATTTGCACACTTTGCGAGCACAAACATTCCTTTTCTATATTAGAGATACATTATATTCACAAAATACTTTCAGCGCGCTCATTTATCATTGCGTTTTGCGTTATACATAGTCACTATGTTACCTTAAATAATGACCGAAAGACATTTTAGATATTAAATATATGTTCTTGTTATATATTGTAAACATAGTGCTGAACATGTGTACTTTGTATACATTATAACTAAAAGTGGGACTATGCCAAGGAGCTAGACTATCAACTTTATACCAATTATTGTTGTTGAATGTAATTTAAATTGAAACAGGGCTTTCGTTTACGCTACCTACACACAATTGCAGCATAATTACTTGACATCCGAAGCGATCTCGACCTTTTAACATAATTCCAGTATTTTAACAACGAAAACTCCGTGGTTTTGTTTAAGTTTAAAGTTCAAATAGTTACTTTCAACGCAATGCTTAGCCGGACAAACTATTAGGCTATATGCACTTGTACACGTCAATACAAAATTTGAGCGTTCTAAGTCGCCTTACATTTTCAATATAAGGTGCGAATTAAACATTTATATGACTGACTTCGACTGCCAAATAAAAATACACCAGCTCGTTTGTCATTGAACATGATTTACTGACATTCAATCGGGCATAATTGATTACATGGTTGGTCTTCCTCTTGGTCTTTCAAAAGTGCGATTGGAAGCAATTTACTCATCTGGTCTTTAAGTGCGTTCAGAAGCGTTTGTGAGGCGGCGGTGTCTTCGCTTGTAATATTTTGATGGCTAAACATGAATCGCAATGTACCTTAATAGATATCCGACGGACCTTGTGAATTTCCTTTGGGAGGAACTACGTTTCACAGGGGCGGGATATTCACATCTGGTGTGAGTGTGCACTCCGCGACGTTTAAACCATCATTTACCAGGATAAGGACTGGATGCCGTTATAAAAATTTTAAAAACTTTGATTGTTTTCTATATGTTATACTGAAACAGATTGAATTTAGCTGTATCATTGCAGTAAAACGCACTCCTGTACATATAATCCATGTTGTCATAGTTTAGTCTTCAGAGGCTGTACGCAATATATCTAATGTATGTGTGCTATGTGGATACAACAAATGTAATGTATGTGTTACAAACGATGTGTTTTAAATTGCATGTAGATGCGGCGCTAACTTGATGCTAAAAATATGATTTAAATTGATTATTTTGATTTGTATAGTATAAATTCTAACCCTATCCCATATTTGTTTCAATAGTTTGCGATTTATTCAACACTAGAACACAAACATAATGTCTTTAGTAAGCGAGTGACGCGTCAAGTTGTTGTTTTCAGGTTTTCATTTTCTGTCTGCATAGGTGCATTTAATTGAGATCGTTTTCGACGCGCGTTCGGTATGTGATTTGATCTTAGGTTATTGTTATGTTCAGCTAAACCCCAAACAGGTTTAACTCCCACTGCATGCCACTGTACTGACAGTTCTAAGGAAGTGATCGCAGAATTAATATTGCATGTTCAAAATATGCCACTGACAGTTCTAATACAGTGATCGCAGTGTTAAAATTGAATGTTTATAGTTTGCGTTCTGTTATAACATTAGTGTGTAAAAGCAAATATTACTCTGCAGATGGATGTTCAATGTTGCTATATTAAAGTGTTGCATTTAAAGGTATGTTTATCAAAATCCATGTTATTATTTTAGTTAAAACAATTTATGCTAAAAAATATAATAGATGTTAATTTTTAACATATTTTGTTTTACGTACATGTCTGTTGTAAGAAGCGTTTTATGCAAAACATCGACTTTTGCAATGTGTTAAAAGAAAGTATTTGTGGCTACGAGCATCTATCATTGTATTGTTAACGTTTTGGAATGTTTTAGATCGCACGGGTTCGAATGGTCAACACATATTCTTTAATACTTGTTAGTTGACTACACATTTGGTGGCATTGTTTTTGGGGGACTTTCAATACCTAGTTTTGTGTATTGCGAGGTTGGTATAAACCTTGATGTCAGCGGATGTAGGATTGTGTATCTTGGCGGTTTGGTTCACTAGCGACTTTTGAGAGTTTTCGTCCGGGAGTTGGGTACCTGGTATGTTTTCATAAGTTGAAGAATATTTGAAGAGTGCCGGTGCGGCTGTAGGCAGCTGTATTTCTCCACTGTACACTGGCGAATAATGGATACATTCATTGATATTATATACTATTGACCATTTGCGCATGGAATGTCACACTGGGAATCGGTGCTTGCGGTTTCGTCTGTTCACTCGTATAGCTGCCGGCAAGAGCATCTGAACTTTTTAGAAACCATGCCTTGACCTTTCTTCGTTTTATTTTGTTTGGCGTCGCTTATTCCATGTGATTGTCTCTAAAGAGAATTACGTTGATTCTAGAAAATCGACGTGGGTTATTCATAAGACGATCAAATGTAAAAGAGTTGCTCATCATGACGCGAATAAATCGTGTTTTGTATGTGGATTCGTCGGTGGACGAGCTTGACGCGCACAATTGATGTTTATTCCATTTCTATGTTAAGTTACCTTTGTAGAGTCTATGTAAGAAAACAGGACATGCGTATAAATGTGTTATTAATAGAAGCAAGTATGTAAGTTCTCAATCTCTTATGTTTGGTATGAAGAAGTAGTTCACGTGCGCGTGTGATGTTCTGCGCATCGCACTTGTTATACATATTTAATTCGGTAACATCATCAAGACATTTAATCTAATACATATGTTTAATGCCAGTAAATGTTATGTCAAATAAGTTTTGTTTACCCTCTTAAAGTCTTCCGCGGGTTACGCTTGTGCACTAATTGAGGAGCTGTCCGCAAAGCATGAATAATGGAAAGGCAACACTCAACCCGATAATGTCTGACGTTTAATGTTGTCATGTTTCTATCAAGCTCTTTTTTATGGAATTTGGACTATTAAGTGGTACAAACCGTGATTTTTATTTAATAGCAGTCAACAATCTATGTTTGTTTAATATGTTATTTCAATGAATTTTCTCTTTTTTTTACAGTTTATCAGTTTTAGAGGTCCTACGACTGGAGCGAGACACATCTTGTATTAAGTAGATTTTACGGCCAGGAAACGAATCAAGTAGACATATTATTATCAAATTTGAATTGCTTTCCTTCGTTTTAAGGTTATGTTTCTTATAGTATGTTAGTAATTTGTCCGTCATTAAATAAATCGATTCGTTCAATAATTCAATCGAAGAATCAATCTTTAATTGACGGTTTATACACATTACCGGCTCAACTATAATATTGCTATTACCGAAGTGCGTGAGAAATATCGGTCATCAATGTCTATACATCCACATGTTTCACATGTCAAACCACTGCAAGTTATTGTTATATAAAATATAGCGCGTTTAAAATGAAGAATGCAATAACTGTGAGTGTCAAGTGCATCGTTTTGGGTCTCTGGTTATACAAAATAAAGACCGCGATTAAAGAAAATTGGTGGCTTGAACGTACCATTAACGACGTCATCAATGCGGTATTCACATTGAATTCCTTCGTCATTAAAGAACAATAGCGGTGCCCATTATTACAGAGAAATCCACAAACATAAAACCGTTCTTTAAAATTGTGTTTGATGACTCTTTAAAGCTAAAAGAAGACCAATCTTATCTACACAACTCATTTGATATCAATAGCTTCTCTATTATAATTTTATGTACGTTGAATAGTTATTATGTTCAAAGATTTTCATTGATTTGCGACTTAGTTTTATTTATCAACGTTCTTTGGCTTTTGACGTTATTGTTAGAGTTGAATTTGCTCCATCGGATTCTTTTCAGATAGCTAAAATCGACCCGGGTTTTATATAAATTGCATTTTGCAGGCGGATACAAATACATTTGTTACAGTGTATAGCAACAATATGACTTTTTATTATAATTGCTAGAGAGTGGCGGATTTTCGTTTTGTCAAAAAATCATGACCAACAGAGCCATGACGTGATAATGACGATGGAAAATATTTAACAAATAAATTTGGCAATAAACTGTTTGCAAACATTGTCTTCTCGAAAGCGAGTGCACACATCTTTGTATGTACTTTCAAAAAATAAAAACGAACTTTACTTTGCAAAAGAAACTTAATTGGATGATATTGCAGCCTTCTTTCTGAATTCAGGATTGTAAGTAATATGGTATAAAATGATTGAGCATCATAATTCGAATTTATTTACTATCAAAGAACTAAATTATTCAAAGTAATGACATTTTTTATTGTTGTTTCAAAATGTTAGTAACAAATGCATTAATGATGTTTAAGAGATTCACTCACACTGCAAATCAAAAAAGGAGCCTATATAATTTATTTATTCCGAAATAAAACATTTTGTTTAAATGAGGTTGTTTACTTGAGTAAAATGAACGGAATCAGTCTATACATGATTTTCAACGGTGACATTACACTTCAGATTCTCTTTCTCGTTACGCCTGAATATCACCTACTAACTAATGTAAGGTATTTGTAATAAGAACAAAAATGGGTTCCCTGATATTTTTAAACATAAACGTATTTAGAAAAAAACTTAAAGTATTTCATTCAAGTATAATATGCATTTTGTTCCTTTGAGGCGACTGATATGTAGAAAGGGGGGGGGGTGGGGTGGGCATTACATTGTCGTGTAAAGGTGTAAAGTGTAATAAATCTAGTTGTGTCAATTAATATCATGTGATTTTTTTATCAACGTAAATACTTGATCGGACGATCTGATATTTTGATATGTGTAAAGACTATATTTTTAAATAAAAATATATGAGATAAGAAGTTATATTTATCATATTTGATGCCGGGTTTCCCCTCATTTGTATTCGTTTCTATAACACGACCAACAGACGATGCCCTGCCTCAATTTTGTATTGATTCAGTATGTTTCTACGTATTTAAAACAGCATCGTATACTACTGCAGTATTTTATGTTAAGGTTTGAATGTTGTTGTTGTTCAACAAAGATTGTGATATATTGGGGTATGTTTAAACGTAAAAAATAGTTATTTTTAAATATTTCGTCGGTCATGTGTATTAATAGTGAGTTGTATTCTGCCTCTGCTGCACACATTGACCAAATAAAGCAGGGTCGGATAAACTAGTTAAAATCCGGCAGTACATCACGTGACCGTGATCTAACCGTTAGTATGTATTCATAAGCGCCGATTAACATGTTCTAATATTTGACCTTTGAAATTTATTGAGACGCACCATGAATGTTATCGTTATATTATATATCATCCTTTTTTATTCTTTAAGATATATTACCGAACCAGCTTTCCGTATGGATCATTTTCATTTACTTGATTACGCAACTTAGGACGTATCAAGTGTGACGTCATTTCGCAGACAAAACATACTATCTAGTTTTTCTCGGGATTAAATAGGGACAACGATTTTGACGTGGTGGTTTTAACAGTATTGTTTTAATATTACAAGCATTTATGGAATTATAAACGTATTTCGGATATATATTCGTATTATATGATTGGCATAAAATAATTCGCTACGACAGGATAACGATTTCGTAGATCGGGTTTTCGGTAAGAATGGTTAGCATTCGATACAAACGCTATCAAAATTATTGTGGCTTAAAATACATTTCGATATTAAAGATGGTAAAACTGAACATGGCTTGCGACAAAGGGATCGAAGAACATGAAATGGGTGTGTATTTCGTTGTAAATGTATTGGCATAAGCAATGGATTAAAGTTGTCATTAAGGTAAATACAATTTAGTGTTTGTTTTGCTGCTGCATTTTGTTATCATTTGATACCAAGAAAAATATCACATTCTCGATTCGTTTTTTATTTCTCATCATATTTTCAATAGGAAAGTATTAAAAGGAACAGTTTAATGTGGAACTATATTTTACGTGACACAATCGGTAGTTATCCGGTCGTCAGGAATGTAGGAGGCCCGACAATAGTTATTATATTGCAATTTCAACTAATCATTTGTCTTTGATAAAATGTGTCAACTGCATGAACCAGGATAAATCGAATACATGGTTGGTGCCGAGATGAAGAAAGTTTATCCGGTTCGGCCCAAAAAAGAAAAATAGTGCTCGATTCAGCTCGCCCTATTTTTGTTTTCTAAGCCTAACCGGATAAACTTTCTCCATCTCGGCACCAACCATGTATTCTCTATATATTAAGACCGATGCCTTGTTTCAAACGAGTTCTTACAAAAGAGTACTACACTGATTGAAGGAAAGCATAACATAGAAGCCCATAAAAGGTTTATTTCTATTATGTGTGACAATCTGATTGTTTTAACACGGTTAAGCTATTTAACGTTTTCGATGCGTATTGCTACTGTGCGATGTTCAGTGCACTTTTTAAATAACGAGAGAAAACTACCAGTTTGTATAAGTTGTTTTTTAACACTGTGTAATCCATGCGTGTGAAACAACATTAGCGACGCATCAACATGTAATACAAATCAATACCGATTTATGATTTTTCCACTCTCAAACCAGCATATGAATGTAACGATTTAAATTACATCGTCATGTCAAATTGGACTTAGAGCACACACAAAATATAAGCTTGAAATTTTAAATCATTGTTTCAACGGAAATGCTTTAACGAAAATGTTGCTTAAAAGAATAAAAACACCCAAGATGTCACAATTGTATTTAATAACGCATTTAGACATCAGAATCGATGTTGAAATTGATGAATAGTGTGATTTAAGATTAATTTTTTGCTTTAATACCTATTCCAATAAAGTAAGTTTTCCGATGACAGTTTTCATATAAGACTATATCAGTTAAGTCGTTTGGCTGATTTCTAAAGCAGTAGTTTCAGATGGAAATACGGTAGATGTTGTTGTAACCGGTGGTATTTTTGCATTGCCGTCGCAGAAATAGCAGGGCTGACGTTTTATTCTCAGCGTTCTACTGCAAAGAAAATAATTTGATAAAGATGTATGCAAGACTAAAACATGCGTCTTATAAAATGTCACTTGTGATTAAATGTGCGTATGGTATTATTTTCACAAGACTTTAATATTTATCAACTACATTTAATTATTTGTTTTAAACATATATCATTTTATGAGGAATATAAAATCGATTATGTGATTAAATTTGATTTAAATTCTCTAAATTTTTAGTCAATGATATTCTAGTCGTCATTTAAGCACTCGGAAGAATCACTTTCATTAAGGATATAAGTATCGTAATTAAGATACGGAATGAACAACGCAAAGTGATAACAGGCGTGCTATCTTAACAATTTGAGACTTACTTATCGGAATAAATTAACTAGTACTTTGCCGAATACAAGAACTGTTAGGTTATATACGGTTATATTAGGTAAACATGCATGTTATCAAATAAGAAAATGCTTTAGACATATTTAGCTGGTTTAGATACATTTTAACTACGTTTGATCTTATTATGTCGAACAAATATCAATGTTCAAAACTATTATATGTGTTTCCTTAATATGTTTTATAGAACGAGCACATTGGATACCATTACACGTAATTTCCTCAACACATCTAATATGCTGTGTATAATTGAAAGATATTGTTACCTTTCTACGTGATATTGCAGGTCTGCCGCTTCGTTTCCATTTGTGTTTACCAGCGCATTGCTTATCGGCAGGGAATCTTAATTGAAGAAAGTGTTAGTTTGTGAACACATTGCGTTTTATTGAATTTATGTTAGAACATATAGTACATATAGTTAGGAAATTTTGTCACGTGCATTTTAACCGAGCTTATACTCACTGACGTCGTACAGAGTATTTCTAAGCAATGAACTATTGGTATTGTATTTTAATTTAATTGTGGTAACTAACCAATGTGTATTTCGCATGAACAATTTGTTCAATACTACAATATTGTTTACATACTTAAATTTGGCTAACAACTCTTAATTAGACGTGCATATTTTTACAAATACAAATTATGAATCTGGTTGTAGCAAATTGGATTCTTTGTTTCATGTAAGCACACATGCCACGTTTTCATAGCCCTTGATCGCAAGTATCAGAAGCGTAACTACACAAATATAGTTAACATAATATTCATACACATTTTACTACCAGCTAGTTTAATATATAAACGAAATAAGATTTCTACAATTAAATAGGTATGCACAATTATTATCCTAATTATAAGTCTCCATGCCCCACAGACGTCTATGATTGAACAAGTAAAACACTTACCAGCATAGCCGATAAAAACGAAAAGACATGCGATATACAGACAGACCTTCGCAAAACCATCCATTTTAACGAAAGTGTGCCAACTAAATATTTATCAGATTATGTTCTTTTCTTTCACTACCGGAAACATTTTATCGATCTGGGTCATTTCTTAGCATTCTTGTCCTCTTTACTGATCTCTGGTTCAGGCATATGTATGATAAAGAGTGTTGCAGATGTTGCCATGGAGCTAATAACTTTTTCCAATTACGGCGGTTGTCCATAAACATATATCATTATCTTTGTAGACCACAAGCAATATAGAAACTTGATTGGACAATAACACACATGTGTCCGATATAACCCAATAGGAAACAGATTGATTCCACATAATTACATATTTGTTGTTGAAAGAAAGCCGTTCATCTAGTGAGCTAGTACACTACCTATCCTTGTGCTATAATATAATGCAAACATTTCAAGTATATTGGAAATACTATATAAGTGGTGAATAAGCAAGATATTCAACCGATAATCTAATTAAAGTAGACTTTTTCATATACGCTTGTGACTTCATAAAGACCTACCTTGATTTAATACCAACTATGTTAAGCATTAACAAGCTGGCGCTGTACGTGCATTAATTAAATAGTGTAATAAATGTCAATGTTTATTCGCGATATGATGATACTCATTTAAAAAAGGAAACTAGAATATTTTAAATATATTCACGATATTATGTCATATGATGAAACATAATCGCCGGAATCCCGTTGAAAGAGGCCGTACCGCTTATTCCATTTCTTGAATTATTGATAACACATTAAATCGGTTATTTATCCAATTCTTGTTGACAAGTTAACCAATAAAACGAAACGGTATAAACACCTTTGCTTTAGGACGGTATTGTATGTAATAGTAACCATGATCCATTTTATTGTTTCATATTTAACGTTATCAAATCTAATAATTATTTGATTTCCAAACTTCATTTTAATTTGGTTAAATTTCAATAGTTCGCACATCAAATTTTAATTAAATCTATGTTCTCTTTCCACGGTGTTTATTATTTAGCGACACGAAAATGTACACAGTGATAATAGACGATCGACTTATTAGAAACGGGTAAAATATGACTACTATTAATACCTTTACATGCAGACATGTGGATATTCATATATTTTATTTACATAAAAGTTGCTTAGTTAAGCGATATTGTATATATAATACTGACTTTTTTGTGTCGGTGTTTTGATGATTATAATCATATAATGTAACGTGCAAATATGTATAAAGTAATCTGTAATGTGTTTGCTTTGCCACGAAGGTACGCAGTTGCTTCGCTGCACTTATTAATTATTAATCGCAGTCTGGTCCATATAAAAAATAATCATGCACGGACAAACATTTAAAATACATATATAATACGAAGGGAGGATATCAGGGTGCCATTAAAGAACTTGAGAATATCAGTCTAATTTTTTTCTGAATCATACAATATCCCCGCGGTTATTGTTTTAAGTGATCTGTACTTCTCTTTTCTTTTCTTTTTTCTTGTTTTTTTATATAAATGTTATGTTGGATCATTTGATTTTTTTTTAAAGAGGAAATTAACGTTGTTTTCTGATAAACCTTTAGTAACGTAAGTATCATGTAGTTTTTATCAACGCAATATATGTACATTTAAGAATGCTTATCGCCATGTTTAAATCCTTTTGGCGATAGAGCCAATAAGGACGCTATAATCATGGGCAATTACATAGAAAGTAAGAAATATGATCACGTTACATGATTTATTTTTCTTCTTATATTTTACACGATTATGTTTGGAACCTCATTTGATTTGATCACGTTCACTTCATGCGTTTTCTGCTTGACCATCAATATATTTTAAGATATAAAAGCACGTCGAGGAATTTGTTGTCGGTATGAGAGTTTGAACAGTCAGTCTTGGACTATTGGCAAAAGGCAAATAGTTTATGCAGTCAACATTATACCTGAGCGAACGTTCAGCTCACAAACTATAGCTATGTCTTTATGATTATGGTTTTGTCAATATGCCATTCAAGATCCTGTCAGTACTGTATACATACGGTCATCGCAACGTTATGCCTTTTGATTTTGATGAAGCCTATCACAATAAGAAGCTAATGGAAACGGCATATTAAAACAAATGTTGTGCTGTTAAAAGAAATATGTATTGTGGTAGTTTGTTTTATTATATTGAGTGAAAAGTATATTGGTAATACCTCATGTTTTTCTAAATCCATGACATATTCGGCTTGTTTATCTGATGCCAATAACATATAGCTTTGATGCTAGGATTTAATTGTTTGATAACTTGACTACTTGCTGAATATTTTGAGTTCTCTTTGAAAAATTGGTCAGCTCCTCGTAAATAAACAAGTTTGTTGAATCAGGTTTAATGTATATAATGACATCCTATTTAATGATTCCCTAAGGAAATCGTATGAGTAAGTATTGATAAATATGAATAATATGTATGTGACAAAAATTCCAATGCCCCCGCTCCCTCGACTATCTATGGATTGGCGTGTTTCGTTTTATGGATTTGAACTAAAACCCATCAATTCGATTTAAAGCATCAACAATTTATTAACGTTTATCTGGGTACATAGACCTTATCTGCAGGCAACATGCACATTAATATGAAAAATCAATTACTTTCCCACAAAATGAACGGGTTCGATATTCATATTGGAGGTTTCGTGCTTTTGCTTATATTGTCAGATACGGAGGTAATGCATGATAAGGCGGGAGTAATCGCTGGTGAGTACAAGTTGCTCGCCATCGCAACCTGTTACAGGCATCTCTTTGTGTGTTCGAAAGTGTGAAAAGGCACTCGTCGCGCAATTATACATTTGTGGATTTTCGAAGCATGTGGCTCAACAGGTCGTCAAGTTCGCTAAGAAGCGTTTGTGAGGCGGCAGTTACGTGTTTTGGAAGACGGTGGGTAGTTAAACATGAATCGCAGTGTACAGTTATAGATACCTGACGGACCTTGTGAGTGTCATTTGGTACGAACTACGTTTCATAGGGGCTAGCTAGTCATAATGGATGCATTCCGAACGTTAATGCCGTAATTAATGATGTTAATACTGGATTATGTTAATACAATCTAAAGTTGAACTTTATTAATATAGATTTATTAAATTGGAGCTTCATCTCTGTGTGTGCAAAGTTATTTTAGTGTGTTATAATTACACTTGGCATTGTTTTATCAATTAATATATTTTAGTGTTTTTACATTTAAACTATTGGCACTTATCTTTTAGAGTGGCATGAATCCAAATCTGGACCGACCATAGGTATCTTATCACTTCAAATCACACAAAATGTTACTAAATAAGGATCAAATATATCTTTGATTCAAACGAATCAATACTTTAGGTGGCATGTTGACGACATTCAAATCCGCCGAATCGAAAGAAAACAGAGCGATGAATGTCGTATTAGCGCGTACATTGCTCTTGTTGACGTGTCCATGTTTAAACAGAAATCACACAAATATGTGACAGATGGATGCCATAATTCAATGGCGCCAATGGTATTTTGGCTTACATCAATACTGCAGCTCTGAAACATTAGAGTCATTTGTAAACATTTGCACATTATCAACATCAGCTGACTTTATTTCTACCAAGAGCTGAATATAAGTTTGGATGAGACTATTATTTGGTTTACCAAAATTGATCATTTGCAAAACATCATAGCTACTTACTGAACAGCTTAATTTATTTCAATATTCAGCATACTCGCAACACTTGTTTTTTTCAACTCAGACTACCTCAATTCGGCCAATAAATCGACACTCACAAGGTTTCCGCCGGGGGCATAAGCATTTATGGAATGCAGCATCTTCTTGTACGTTAAGTTCATATCTCTGTACGTTCTTGCATGTTTCAAGTTTGAGTATTTTGTTAGATTTGTATTCTTAGTTTGTTTGTAACAAATAACATCCAAGTCGACCTTTATATAGCAAACATTCACATGTTAACAATAAGCTCGTTTTACATCTTCTTATGATAATTGTCTTTGAATGTCTCTAAACAAAACTGTAGCACATAAGAACACAATGTCGATCGAAGAATGGTGCATTCGGCGACGCAGTTCTTTTTTATATTTCTAATTGTTCAACGTAGAACGCATTAATAACTACCTCTCGATCGAACGTTGTTCTGTCAAAATAATTGTTGTCGTTGGTACTAGTGGTCATTTTATATTATTATGTCCATTAAATGGTATATGTGGTTTGTTCAATGATTTACGTATACATATACATTGCTTATAAATTTGGTTCACATCGATACCTTCACATGTCAACGTTCTAACATGCGATGAAGTACAGTTTATTTTCAAGTATTAATATAGTGCGAACAAGAACAGATTTCAAATTCCAATAACGAGCTAAAACTGTTGAAGCATATGAAAAAACTCATATCTGTAAATAATGAAAAAAATGCAATCAACAAAACGACAATGCTGTTTAATTAAGTGATCAAGAGCGACACATATGAATTGTGTTTTAAAATAAGTTACTAGAACGCGAGGTAAATACAAATAAAAGATGTCCATTTTCTTTAAACAAAGCTCTTCTTTTTTTGCAAATAAATATATTTTCTATCACTTAGTGAGTGCATTAAATGCTTACATATTTTAAATGAGCAGCAAGACTTATAACCAAACAAATCTAAGATCAACTTACAGTTAACGTTTGATATATCTAAAAGAATTGTACACTCTATTTTATATTTAAAAAAAAACGTTCATATATTTATTGTTTACTTGTTTAATTTAAATATTCAGAAATTATCTGCATAAGTCTTTATACGATATTCGCTCTGCATCAACAGGTGTCCTAGATAAACAAATAAGGTTCACTCTCAAGGGATGTTTATTGGTTGTTAAATTAAGATAAAATATCGACTTCCAAACATTAAATATTGAGGCCCTGATCTGTCAAAAGAATTGTCTCGTATGCTGAAAATGGCGCATCAAGATCAGTGGACGCGACCCATAGAAAGCCTTGATCACAACAGAGTGTATTTGTGTATGTATAACTATTGAATTTATCGCGGTTAGTCGGTCTTCTTATACCATCCTTGTTGTTAATGATGAAGTCAATCTTTTACTTGACTTCAATTTATAAGTAGGATATATCTCGCCATTTCACAAGCGACGAAGTTTCTAAGATGGAAAAACAAATATGAGCTTCGCTCTGTGAAAAGGCAGTTTAATGCATGTGTTAAAAGTGTCGTCCCAAATAAGCCTGTGTAGACTGCACAGGCTAATCAGGGACGACATATTCCGCCTTAGCTGGATTTTGGCTAAGAAGAGACTTTCTGTTAACGATAAATACAATATAACCGGAAAGTGTCGCCCCTGATTAGCCTGTGCAGACTGCACAAGCTAAGGTGGTACGACACTTCACGCACATGCATTAAACCTTATTAACATATTAACACAGAGCACGGTGTATATATATATATATATATATATATATATATATATATATATATATATATATATATATATATATATATATATATATATATATATATATATATATATATAATCATCTTTAACACTTCTGATTTGTAATGGTGGCATATTGTAATACAATAATCAACAATACATTAATATTCGAAAGAATAAACGGTCTCATAAGCATCATCGCTAGTAGCATTTAATAACATAAAACACGTTTTCTCCAAGAAATGCCAATTAAAACTGTGAATATATTAAGCAGAACTTATTTCTGTTCGTTTGAAGATCATTTCAACGCCAAAGCTACTTGAAGATATTCGGTAAAACCATTTTCTTTATCAAGTACACATGCAAATTAAGTATGTCTTAGAGTAAAAATAACATCTTTTTGTATATTCGATGTTAAATATTGCGAATGAGATGAATGCTATAATGTAACTGTGTATAGATTTAGAATCATTCCTAATCGGGGATATTTTGAGTGTCCGAAAAAAAGTATTTTGTTCTTTTTTTAAATTAAATTTGTTATTAATATGCAATTCATGCGTTTGTATTGCGTGTGTAATTAAGCGCTGAACCTTAAATAGACAGTGCATGTTGTAAAATTGAAAAAAAATATCTTTGTAAAAAACCATTCTGATTTAGGGCAATCTGGGTTCTGCGCGCGTAATACAAAATAGAAACACTTTTTATTTCACGTTTTTCAGGTGTGCCAAATCCGCCAAACATCTGGTCAATTTTTTGGAATTGTTGAAATATTTTCAATCTAAAAAAAAATAAATGCCCAGAAAAATCAATAATAATAATAATAATAATAATCATAATAGGATTCGTTCGAATAACGATTTAAACGATGAAAAATGTACTCTTTCAGAACAAGATCAACCGACGACTGTAAATGACTTTGGCCATGCAGTAAAACGTTTAATCGTATTAAATAGGCTGAAAGGGATGTTATTTGAAACGCATATTTTCCTACATGTATTGATATTTTATCCAATAATTTATGTAATACATTTAATCGAAGTTTAGTTTCTGGATAAGTATCATTCGACTGCATACCAGCTAGTTTTAGTATGTCAGTAATTATAATTGATTTTTGAAGAACTGTTTGTGAAGATAATGCCAAACATTTGATTAAGAAAAGGGTTTTCGATGTTGATGCATATATATATATTGATGTTTTTTTAAGCAAAATATTTTATAAAAACAAAGTTTACGTGTTTATGTTGTAAACTCTGATATTCTTAAAGGATTCATTATCGTGGTGCATTGTGGTTAAAACGTGATATAAAACGTAAATCATCACAAATAATTATTGTTATATATGAAAATAATATGTCTTGTGTTATGTTGTGTACATCATTTTCTTCATACTATAATTTGACTTTCGGTCATTATTGTCCCCCATTATGTTGTAGTTGTTTGTAGAAGATTTTGTAGGGTATTTTTTTACAACATAACACATTATCATGCTTGATTAAAGAAGAAAAAAGTACGGAACCATTTAAATAACGTGTACATGTATTGTATTTCTTAGGGGAGTAATATGACACTAAAAATTGTTTGTTCCGCAATAGGGTAAAATTCGGCAAGATAAGAAAAGACATTGAAATGGTCAAAATATATAAATTTCAATTATATTGACAATGCTATTAATAACAGAGGTATTTTCATTTAAATTAAGAAAATTTAGTTGGAAAGGCCCTAACGGCTGAGCATATGCTACTATATAAATGTAAATATTATCTTAAACCGACATTATTTTGTCAGCTTCGATTCTTTGTTGGGTCTTTTACTTAATATTTCAATGAAATATAAGTTTCAATATATAAACGTTCGAACGCATACATTATTTTTCTGCAAAAGATTGTTACTTGTAAAAATGAATACATGTAATGCTTCAGTATATGATGAGTTAGTCAGAGACACATATTTTAATAATTATCTACAAATTATTAAATATTGGTTAAAATCTATAAGCAGTAAAACTTTGAATATACATGCTATTGATATCAAACAATTTAATGACTTAAATAAGGGATGACAAATGGGTTGCACACGTTAAACACATGTTACACGGATACGCTTTTTTAAACAAAGGGTATTACTCTAAGCCATTGTTTTGTATTTTAATTTAAATGCGGATTTATTGACACCTTTAAGCAGGAATGGTTTTGTAATAAGAATATAAGTTATTTTCTGGATGTGTTACGAATGTTCAACACTACGACTGAATATGAATACTACTTAAATGTTTTGCCCAAAAGTTTTCGTGCATTCTTACACTATAGGGGTTATGTCGACCCCTTGAGAATTCAGACCGGAAAATACTCACGCAAAACCAGCCTTAGTGAAGAACGTTATTATTTTTGTTGTAATCAACGAGACATAGAGGATGATTTTCATTTCACTTGGGCCTGTTCATCTATCTTTTTTATTAACAATAAAAGACTCCATGTTTATTACATGAATAGATATGTTTTTATGTTCAATATTTTTTTACATCAATGTGCATATTTGAAATATGATAATATGTGAATGGAGCATTAACTATATAAAATTCTAGTAAAAATACCACTTAATTGAAACTGCTATGTGTCTTTATGACCTTTGAAATAAGTTTATGTTTCACTTTTTATTCACTGATGTTAATTTAACCATTTTATTTTTTTTATAATTTTTATTGTTGGTATTTTTTGTCAACATTATATCACCGGATAATGCATGTAAGGGTCAAGACTAATGAACTTAAGTATAGTACGTTCAAAGAAAATATTGGATTGGATTCTGTTGATATGGTAAATATTTAAAGAAAAATATTTTAGATTATTACATGAATTGGTCTGTTAATACTCGTCCCTCAGCCTATGTTTTGCAATATCCAGTTTCCGGAATTTATCCGGTGCCAGTATTGTATGGTTGTGTCTGTTATCCGGTGCCCGTAAAATCAATATGCGACCCTTTGAAAACGCTCACGTTCTTTTAAGTTTCCTTTCATTTCCTTTGATTTTATTATATATCTGAATGATTCTTACAACATTGCAAGCTATTAGTAGTACATGTTTTTTCCGTCCAGTTACAATTTTTTTAAACTATTTTATGACTATGAGATAGGTATAGTTCTTTTGTTTTCGTTCGTTTTGATTAATTATTTTATTTCAATATCGAATTTTGAGATAAACCATTAGCTGAAATACCATAATGTTCCGTTATCAAAAGTATTTGGAATACGTTTGCGGTTTTGTTGCCATTTTCACTTCCAATGCTAGGCTCCCTTCCATGCATTTCGACTTGTTTCTTTTCTGCTATGATCCGGTGCCGTTTCTCGTATTAGCCAGAAAGGCACACAAGTTTCCGGTACAACCTGTATTGGTAAGGGACCGTGCTCATTAATCATATTTTCCGTTTCTAGTGCCTTGAGTGCCTGACTAACATCTGACTAACCATTTAAAGACAAATATCGTTTTTTTAATGATAAATCATCATCCAGGCGAGAAAAAAAATGCTTTTATATTCATTTCTTTTATTGTGTAAACAAATAAAAACGTTCGTACTCTCAACATGATGTCCATTTCCGATCATGAGACAATGTTGTGTCGTTATGTAATTGCAATAATACATAAACATCATGAGCAGATATACGGGGGTATATTAAATATTGCACCCCGCGATGATTGATTTCTACCTATGAAACGAACGTGAGGTATAATATTAAGTTGTGTATTATTTCAAGACACCATGTCGTGAAATATGACCTTGCATACGAACGTAATTAAGATGCTTCACATCAACGTTTATTTGTTATATTAATTAGCATGTGTCGACTAGGAATACGTGTTGCTATATCTACCTTCAGCGTCTTAATTATTGAAATGTCACTGACTGGTAAAAAATAATAAGTTCGAGCAGTGAAATTTTAAGAGTTAACAGCATCGTTCAATATATTTATTTTTTAATAGTGTAAAATATGTGTGTTGATATTTCTGTAGAATATCGAACTGAATCAAAACACATTTAAATTAAATAATTAGCGCCGGTTGAAAGCCCTTTCCTCACAAACCGATATATCTGAAGGTTCGATTTTATTTACGGTAACTTTATGTGAGAATTTCAAATGAAGTGAATAATAGAGCTTACATTAGTTATAACATACGTTATAGCATGTTTATATATTTAAGTCACGTCCATTAAACCGTATACAGTTTTGACTGTATAGACCTAACAAAGATACCGCAATTATATCATTAATATTGTGTCTGTCTAGCCTCTAATGGAACGTTTTCAAGATCTTTCAACAAAAATAATCACTGGTCCGGCACATGAAAATGACTCGAGAGAGCCTCTATACGACAATAGCTCTTGGTGTAATCAGGTAAAATAAGCTTTACGTTTACTAAACAAAAACATTGTCACGAACTGTAAAATACAAACACATTAATAACATGTAAAAGCCCAAGCATATTGCGGCGAACGTTAATAAAGTTTAAGTCTTGCTATACTATTTCAATATTTGAAAGTTTAACATACTTTTTCAATATATATTTTCTATAGTATCAATGATTTGTCAAACATTACTTAAAACTTTTTCTTTAAATGACAAGACGAACAAGATTGTATATATTGCTTATAAATCATGATGCATTGATACAATATGCCGATACTATAAAAGCCTTTCCTGAATACACTCTTCATATACTGTAATGTAGCAGAATGGTGTGATTATACACAGCTTTCGATTACGGATGAAGGAGACGATGCCGATGATTCATCACAAGCAGACACGAAAGTTAGAATGGCCTAGAATTCGGCACAACAACATTCTGACATTAAGTCTACCATAAAAACATCATAAAACCAGGTGCGCGCATGCGTGTGTGTACGTGCGGGTTTGTTTGTGTATTTGTGTGTGTGTGGGGGGGGGGGGGTTCTCAAATTGTTATAAACATTCTGGTCACTTAGATCACAGTTAATTTGATCAAAATGAAGAATTGGCCGACAACAAAATTTTAATGAACAAAGGAAGTTTCCTCACATATCTTTCAGTCAGTCAAACTCAGGACTTACCGTGTAATAAATGATCTTACAAAAGTGAAGTCTTTCCACTGAAGTCGCGTCAATTATTAGCTTGCAATTATTTTAACGCTGCATTATAAAGTTGAGATTTATGAAGTTGAATGTTGTGATAAATCATTAGCCTCTTAACAATACAGCAAAGACAGATCAATCTATTGTTTTGTTGGAAAATGCCCTTTCCGTAAAACAGCCCTTTATGTAAATCATATAACGTATAACGTATTAAATGTATATTTCAAGTTGAACATGTTGTCTTAAATAGACTTGCATGTATTTGTTGTAGAACCTATGTGGGAATAGGCGGACACAGAAGCCCGTCCTTCAGATATTCTGGCTTGGTAAATTAAAGCATGAATCATCAATAAGTGTATAAGTAAGAAAATCTAAGAAAGAAAAAAAACATTTTTTTTTATTTTTTTAGGGGGGGGGGGGGTGGGGGGTAAAATACTAGCACAAAAAGTCTATGACAACATATTCAATGTTTTTCAAAAAATCTTTGTTTCAGAAGAAAAAACCTAAACGATGTAACAATAAACAAAAAGAAACCAGTATTGTCATTTCGTCTGCTGAAATATATCAAGTTATTAAGCTCTCTTTTTAAAATACAAAATTAGCGACAAACCGAATATCTTGCGATCAATGAAAACTGTTATTTGAAACCAAGAATGTAGAATATTGCCTATTAGTGTTTCATAGGGATGTTATGATTTGTTACCTTTCGCTAAATTAATATCCATTCCACACGTTAGTGGTATTCTTTACAAGACGATGTCTTTTCCGCGCCCTGGGTGTCAGAGTTGATGACATACGGTACTTACTCATCAACTAATTTAAATGAGTGTAAATTGTAATACTGCGATTTTATACGCCCATTTTATATAATTTTTGCGTACTGTGGGAACACCTTTTGTTGGTCTATGGACGGACGGCATCCATTTCCGCTCGTTAACTTAAACAGTTTAAATGGGATATAATATCATATAATTGCTTAATAATGTTTCTGGCTATATACGCAATTTCGATAATCAGCCATATCGTGTCCACTCTCTCACTCGAACAGTTTAAATCCGTTTATCAACTTCATAATAATGTGTGTCGGTATTATAAACGGCCAAGTTCCATAAGATGAACCCTGTCCACGCTCTTATACATTTTTTAATTATATCATCGTGAAACATGATGACTGTGTCTGTGGGCTGATAATCCCACTACTACTTCTACTACTACTACTACTACTACTACTACTACTACTACTACTACTACTACTACTACTACTACTTCCACTGCTACTACTGCTACCTACTACTACTACTACTTCTACTGCTACTATTACTACTACTATTACTACAATTACTAAAGTAAATATGTAGATGATATTTGTTGGATTCGATGTAATATTGATTTTATTTCACGAGTGATCATACAAAATATAATTTTCCAGAGTGGCGCAGCCACGAGTGAACATATTTATTTTTTATTATCACGAGTTAAATTAAAATCGATACTCCATCGAATCCAACAAATTTTCTTTTTGTTTTGCTTTTTTTCCGCTTATTTATATTGTTAAAGAGTTTAAGTGGATAATCCTGCTGGATTTATGACGTCATTTCTTGGATAAAATGAGGTCATTTCACAGAAAAACAGTGAACAATATTGATATTTTTCACTGTTATTTTTCACTGTTTAAAACAGTGAAATACCAGTTTTATTTCACTGATTTTTCTCTATGAACCACAGGATAGCATAAAATAAAAAGACAAACGACATCATTTCTACAGACAAAAAAATTCAGCGTTTGATAAAATGAATTTAAGATTAAAAAATGAATGTGATTTTGGTTTCATTGGATGGTCTTTGAAGTAGCATAAGAAGTACTTTAACCTTACTTAAAATGGTTTATCATTTGCTTCGCCCCCCTTGTTCCTCCACCCAGGGCTTTGCTATGGACCCACAAGGTACCCTAGCGGCCCACTGGACCCCTCGCAAAATGTTCAGGTTTTCAGAGATTTTCAACATTCACCCATGCATTATTGTCATTTACAATTGTATTCGACAACACATATATGTTTTATTTCATTTACCTGTTCCTGCATCATGTCCTTGTCTCGTTTCGCACATTTCCAAAATATCAGTAGTTTTGTACTCTACACTGGTATTATGTATACGTCAATATCTCGAGAAATAAAATTAATAAAATTTACATCAGGTACCTTTGCATGAGATCAATATCAATATAAAGTTATGATACATAAAAGAACCTTTTTTAAATTCTTAAAAAATACCTTTTCGTGTCTGGTCATTCTAAATCTGTGTCTTTTGATATAGCTATGCCATCAAACATGATAAACCGTGATATAGCCCAAAACTAACCCCGCAAAAATATCATATTGTTACGATGACATGTCGCTTGTAAGAATCTTGTCGCACGCATGCATTCAAATTTGTTTACATAAATACTTACACGAATCAAGACAACATGAACGCCCAAGAATCAACACACTGTCATTCATCGAAAATTAATTAACCCTTACATGCATATAAAATTAATATCGCAAACGTTTGGACATACGATGACGTTTATCAGTTGTGACATTGTTCAAAATCGAAGCTTCGAATTGATGCTTTGCTCATGTGATGGACACATTTTCATGTTATATTATCAGAGATGTCATCAAACAGTTTCTTTAAAGCAACATACAAGCTGTAGCATCAATAAACAGATGAGTGTATTATCGATTTACTAGATTTTTTTCATATTTTATAAAGAGGTGGCGCTGAGAACAATATTACATAAACATGTTGTGATCACAGTTTCAAAGTGTTATTATAAAAAGATTTTCACTCTGTTGTTGTTGTGTCTTTTGATTTGTTTTTTTTATGCTGAGTACGTTTGGACATATTTGCATAAGGTAAAACAAGTGTTTTGCCAAAAACACCTTGATTGATTTCAAATAAAGTCTTTGTTAAAAAAAAGATAATGTTGTACAAATGTTGCGTTTTTGTGAGCGAATGTTTTTTGTTTGTTTTTTTATTTCATGTATAAATAACAAAAACATATTTAAAAAGGCGATTCAATCACTTAAATTTGTACTATACGAATTAATAAAAAGCGATTTTTTAGCAACACAGACTGGTTTTCACGGATGTTTGATTTAGTAATGTTATACTCAGTATATATGTGACTTGTTTATGTACAAAGTGTGAAGGCAAACCTGAGAAGTGAACTTAATTAGAATTGCTTATTTCTCGTAGATATTGAAGAATAATTTACACACGATTGTTTCCGTTTATTGATATAGTTCTTGAAATGTTTAAATACATTTAATCATGGGAAACTGAGCTCAAATATAAAGTCGAGTCAAAAAATAACTTACTTTTAAGATGGACTTAACAGTTTGGGGGAACGAGTGTCTAAATGGTGGTAAAGACGTAGCAGACATATACGAACAAGTTAATAAACTCGCGAAATTACATGTCTAATTCGTGTAATGGAAATAACAAACTCGTTGTTATGTCATTATCGAAAATCATAATTGTACATGCGTTTTGAAAATCATTTTGAATAGACATAATAACTTTTTGTGCACGAACTATTTTGTAAAAATGCTTGAATGCCGGTTTGTATTCCAATAAAGCTTTTACTTTATGTTAAACATTAGCTGGCGAAGCTGTCTGAACTGTTTTGTACCATATAATTAATTAATACTCGTTTACTTTTTCTATTTTGTTAAATTATTGCTTGGATAAGGATTTTAAGCTCATCGTATCAGGGGGGGGGGTATAATGTTTTCGACTTGAACTCATGACCATTTAATCAGAAATTTCCGGGTTTATATAGTTGTCTTTTATTCAGAATGCTGACTTGTTTTAACTGAGATGATCCATTTTTGTTAAACTATTCACAAATAAGTTTTCCAAATTAGCTCTGGTGTGCATATTCTGTACATATATATGTATTAACTAATTTTTGTTAAGCGTACCGAACAACATTTATTTTCATCATCTTATGCTATTAGCGACACCTCCTCGTAAGTGACTCCACCTCTTTTGGAAACATATCTAGTAGATCGAGTAAAAGAACAAATGTATATGTCGATGCTTCAACTTGAATTGTTGAAGCAACTGTTTGATATGATTGCCGATATTATTAATAACACAGTTATCGTTAATTTGAATCAAAAGTGCACAGTGTCATTATTTATGAAGCTCCTCACGTTTCCCAATCGGAGATTATCGTATGTCTGTGTACATTTACGGGTAAATTAATCTTCACTAAATCGACAGTTCAATTCAGTCGAAATATTTTGAACAAATATGAATACCATAATAACTTTCTGGAATTTTGCAACATTTAAAAAAACTTCCGGTCCTTATCGCCATCTCGGCCATATCATTGCATCGTTTATTAATGTATCTCAAAAATATAGGCTGCGCAAGTGATTAACGGCCCTCACAAGCTCTGACGTCCAAATACATTATCGTATTAGTCAAACGTTGTTCACCTCTTTCTAAAAGAAGGTTTTTTCGTTTAAAATCTGTCACAAAATTTATATTGCGATGCATTACCAAAACACTAGAATACCAATTAATCAAAATGCCAACGCGGAAAACGTTCCTCTGTGTTTCACAATAATTAATTTGATAAAAAAGTCATGTACAAAGACAAACAGAAACACACCGTTCGGTTAGCTTATTTTTTTATTAATCTCAGTCACATCTGAACGACCGAAGGGTGTAAAATAACTACGAGCAATATTATATCTATGTACGACTTGCAGCAGTTCCTCCCGTACAGGCGCCGATGACCCTTTCTGTATGACAATAGCTTCTTGCTAAAAGTCTATAACAATCTTATCGGCGTGACCAAAAAGGGATTCACCGTAAGAAAACAAACAAAGAATATCAGAACCATTAGAAGGTTCCTCAGCACGGGGTTTGATGTGTCTCCATAACGCACGATGGTTGATGGGGCCTGTGGGGCCTGTGGGCTGCTGGCTGAAAACAGGATTGATAATTAGTTATGAGTTAAAAATTCCTTTTTGATGCAACTTATTCAAAAGTAAACATGGTTCAAAGTTACCATTCATATTTCAAAATGAGTAGATATTTGTTTTCCTATACCAAATTATGTATATATTAATTATTTCACGACACAACGCATGCGTATTCAAATAACGACAAGGGCTGACGAAAATGTTTTACGGACGTCACCAATCATTTAAGATCAAATAAATGTGACTTCCAAATGGTGTTTGGATATCAATAAAGGAATTCACATCAATATGTGACTACCAAAACATATGAATCGAACCAGGTACAAGTTAAAAAAAAGGATGTTATATACAATTTTCACAAACAGGCATTTTTTTATCAGTGATCAACTGATGTGCAAATTGAAATGTATCTGCACTTTGTAAAATAACGTCTGCATTTCTTGGTATAGTTCGTGGTGAAAGGACATTTAGGTTGAAACAGTGTTTGAGTTTCTACCAGATTTGATACCTGGTCAGACCTGTTTGGTAGCCATTAAAGAAACCCTTAATATCATTAATGTCGTATTGGTATAACATCACTGTGTGAGCAGTATTACATTTAGATTCGTTCACGATCATTAACGAGATAAAAAATACGACATCCGGTAACGAACCATTAAAGTCAGAAACGAATTACGACGACAAACGACATGTCTAAAGATGAATGTTGTATTGTCGCTCAATATTTTAAGAAGAAACATTCCAAAACAAATGTACTTGGTCTTATTTAAATGTAAAGGGTGTAGCAGACGTAGAAGACATAGTACAAATAGTAGTAGTAGTGGTAGTAGTAGTAGTAGTAGTAGTAGTAGAAGTAGTAGTAGTAGTAGTAGTAATAGTAGAAGTAGTAGTAGTAGTAGTAGAAGAAGTAGTAGTAGTAGTACTACTAGTAGTAGTAGTAGTCGCAGTATAAGTAGTAGTAGTAGAAGTAGTAATAGTAGAAGTAGTAGAAGTAGAAGGTGTAGGAATGGTAAAAGAAGTTGAAGTAGTAGTAGTAGTAGTAGAAGTAGTAGTGTTAGTAGTAGTAGTAGTAGCAGAAGTAGAAGTAGTAGTACTATTAGTAGTAGTAGTAGTAGTAGTAGTAGTAGTAGTAGTAGTAGTAGTAGTAGTAGTAGTAGTAGTAGTAGTAGTAGTAGTAGTAGTAGTAGTAGTAGAGTAGTAGTATTAGTAGTAGTAGTAGTAGTAGTAGTAGTAGTAGTAGTAGTAGTAGTAGTAGTAGTAGTAGTAGTAGTAGTAGAAGTAGTAGTAGAAGTAGTAGTAGTAGAAGTAGTAGTAGTAGTAGTAGCAGTAGTAGTAGTAGTAGTAGTAGTAGAAGTAGTAGTAGTAGTAGTATTAGTAGTAGTAGTAGTAGTAGTAATAGTAGTAGTAGTAGTAGTAGTAGTAGTAGTTGTAGTAGTTGTATAGTAGAAGTAGTAGTAGTAGTAGTAGTAGTAGTAGTAGTAGTAGAAGTAGTAGTAGTAGTAGTAGTAGTAGTAGTAGTAGTAGTAGTAGTAGTAGTAGTAGTAGTAGTAGTAGTAGAAGTAGTAGTAGTAGTAGTAGTAGTAGTAGTAGTAGTAGTAGTAGTAGAAGTAGTAGAAGTAGTAGTAGTAGTAGAAGTAGTAGTAGTAGTAGTAGTAGTAGTAGTAGTAGTAGTAGTAGTAGTAGTAGAAGTAGTAGTAGTAGTAGTAGTAGTAGTAGTAGTAGTAGAAGTAGTAGTAGTAGTAATAGTAGTAGTAATATTAGTAATAGTATAAGTAGTAGTAGTAGAAGTAGTAGTAGTAGTAGTAGTGGTAGTAGTAGCAGTAGTAGTAGTAGTAGTTTTTAGTAGAAGTAGACGTAGTAGAAGAAGAAGTAGTTGAAGTAGTATTAGTAGTAGTAGAAGAAGTAGTAGTAGTACTGAAGTAGTAGTAGTAGAAGTAGTAGTTAGTGGTACAAGAAGTAAAAGAAGTAGTAGTAGTAGTAGTAGTAGTAGTAGTTGTAGTAGTAGTAGTAGTAGCAGTAGTAGTAGTAGAAGAAGAAGTAGTAGTAGTAGTAGTAGTAGTAGTAGTAGTAGTAGTAGTAGAAGTAGTAGTAGTAGTAGTAGTAGTAGTAGTAGTAGTAGTAGTAGTAGTAGTAGTAGAAGTAGTAGTAGTAGAAGTAGTAGTAGTAGTAGTAGTAGTAGTAATAGTAGTAGTAGTAGTAGTAGTAGTAGTAGTAGTAGTAGTAGAAGTAGTAGTAGTAGTAGTAGAAGTAGTAGTAGTAGTAGTAGTAGTAGTAGTAGTAGTAGTAGTAGTAGTAGTAGTAGTAGTTTTAGTAGAAGTAGTAGTAGTAGAAGTAGTTGTAGTAGTAGTAGTAGAAGAATACGAAGAAGGAGTATAACTCCCGATCACTCTGTTGACTTTATTTCCGCTTAGCCATGGCGATTTATTCTTACTCTATTTCACATTAATATATTGCATAATACACCTATGTTTTAAATCAAATACCGCTGGTTGATTTGCGCATGTCTGGCAGCACACGACGGGTTCAGAAGCACAGTTCGTCAAATCACAGCCGGTTCTGCTGTCGTCCCAGAGACAGGCTGCAGTTAAAAATGCCATGCGTTTAACTTAATGAAACACGTGTTTATACTGTCATATTACGACCTTGAATTGCATTTATAATGAGACAACTTTTGTGAACAATTGTGTTGAGCTTTTTTTTTGAAATTAATTGTACCATCAACAAGTCGTTGTATGACGTTGACGTAATTCCGATATTGATGATAAATTTTAATATGAAGAGACTCTGTTAACACGGATATGAATATAAATAACAATATGCATATATGTAAAGGTAAACAGATATAAAGTGTTAAAACCATGTTTATATGTTATATGTATTATAACCAATATCAGAGAATTTACAAAAAAAATATTATCTGATCTACACGTTTATATGATGGGGAGAAAAAAAAACGAACGAGTGTTCATGTTAATCTTGGCTAAGCTAAAAATTGTCAAGATTACTTGTCCCTGATACTACCTAAATATACAAACGAAAATCGACATACAACAACAATCTGCGATCTGAATAAACGGGTTCTGAGAGAGGTCCTTAAAACAATTTATACATCAGCTGTTAGCATATTAATATTTTAAGAAGTATTAGTTTAATCATGTTAATTTATTTATAGTATTATATAGCATTATGAACATTAATACACTATTCCTAGATAAGGCTTTATCAGTTTGAAATTTGCAATCGACATGCTGAAATGTTTAACATAATTGTGATTCGCATAACAATGATGTTATGTTTGAGAATTTTAAAACTCGATGTAGGGTAAACAAAACTCAGTATTTGCTGTGCAACTGATTAAAAACTGATGATTCTGAATAAATTAATAAACAATTCTTGCCAGCCGTGTGTTAAATGAATTCATTTACATACTGAATATGAAATATGCCGGAATGTGAGGAAATTGGTTGTTCTTGAACTATACTTTTATACTGTTAACATTTATTTCTGTTAAATAATGTATTAACTGTTTTGAATAAATAAAGTAATGAAAACAATATTAAGCTGGTGTATTTATTTTAATTGGCATGTTGCCTTCTGTACTCATGTCTTTGAAAGTTCAAGTCATGTTTTGTACAGGAATCAATATAATAAGATCCACATAATTTAAACGATGATTTCCTACAGTCCCAATATTATTGTAGAGGCCAAGAACTAAACCCAAACTGCCACCTAGCATTACATGGGCAAGCCTATATGAAAACTCCGATGAATAACCCTTTTCACACAGTAAATATAAACTCAACTAAATTTTTACTTTTTATTAAAGGACCTTATAACATAAAAACATAAAAAATGGTTCTGGCATATAATGCCTCGACTCCAAGCAGCAAGGGCCACCTGCGAACATGGCAAGCCCAAACTAATTGCAAATAACTAACTGCACAAATAAATTGTATATGAGTGCTGACTCCGGGTGACGGCCATCAGCACTCCCAACAAAATCATATATATTTTCCCCAAAAAATGTGCCAGGTAAAAAGCGTCCATCCGGCACTGATTGCCAAGGAACTGTTAACTTCAAGCGACTGTCGACGAACCCGAGGTGTCCGAACTGCCCCATCGGAAGTGGAGTCGTGACCGACCTGTATCCGACGTTTGGTACTCTGCGTCTACACGGCAAACTGAAAAACGCAACTCAAACCAACAGAATATGTAATATACTAAAACCAAATCTAGTACGGAAAACAATCAGTTTCACCTTATGTTATTAAAATTAATGTGGACAGGCAAATAAAACTTAAAATAAATCTATATTTACCCTAAGCCTGACCAAATTTTTAAATATATAACGGACGCAGTAAAGTGTGACAGAACAACACTGTGTAAAAACAAACTACATGGGTTGGGTGGGAGGGGAGAAAATTTACAACCTTTTGTTTGTGTAGATAACAATGAGAAAGAAATTTTAAATCTGTAAAATTCGCTACTTCGGTTAAAAAACACCAACAATAAGAAAACTGACAAACAAGCCCAGCAGTGGCCCAACAATAAACAGGTCTATTATTTAGTAATAGACCATATTATTGTAGAGGCCAAGAACTAAACCCAAACTGCCACCTAGCATTACATGGGCAAGCCTATGTGAAAACTCCGATGAATAACCCTTTTCACACAGTAAATATAAACTCAACTAAATTTTTCCTTTTTATTAAAGGACCTTATAACATAAAAACATAAAAAATGGTTCTTGCATATAATGTCTCGACTCCAAGCAGCAAGGGCCACCTGCGAACATGGCAAGCCCAAACTAACTGCAAATAACTAACTGCACAAATAAATTGTATATGAGTGCTGACTCCGGGTGACGGCCATCAGCACTCCCAACAAAATCATATATATTTTCCCCAAAAAATGTGCCAGGTAAAAAGCGTCCATCCGGCACTGATTGCCATATGGCCACCCAACAACGCTGACCCAGTGGCCCAAATGCCCCAACCTCGAAACCAGCTGGGCCAAAGATGACGGGTGGCCACTGCCAAAGAACTTTGGCTGCAGGGCGGATGGACGCATGCTTGGAGTCGGAAGCAGTAATCTGTAAACACAAGGCAAAGATATGAATAAAAACTAGCAGCAAAAATGCATAAAACCCAGCAGAAAAAAAAATGCATAAAAACTAGCAGCAAAAAATTGCATAAAAATTAGCAGCAAAAAACTTTATTTTTTTATTTTTTCATACATATGAGTAAGAAAAATATGCATACAAACTAACTGCAAATATCTATTTTTGGACTCAATAGCAACACCAACATACATAATGTTTGGGATTTAAAATTGTAAGAACCCCCAAATTTGTGCATCTAGAACTTCAGTAATGGATTGGTGTATTATGCTTTATAAATTTTTCAAGCCCTGCAGACATATTAGAAAGAAAAATATCTGTACCCAGAGTTGACAAGTGGACTCCGTCCTTCTCAAACAAATGTTCCTCAAATTTTCCAAAGTCAGAGTTGGCCAAGTAATGCCCTCCACATGCCAAAGCCCTAGATGAACCATGACTATTAAGGCGCTTTCTTGCTTTTTCCATAGCAACTTTATTATCAGAATATCTCCAATTTGACCTTGGAAGCACTGCAGACCATACAATCTTAACACTTGGAAATATAGACAGTATAGTCCTGAATAGCTCGACAATCAATTTTCGAAGGTCCACCAGTGACCGACGACCAAGATCATTACCACCTAAATGTAACACAATATAGTCTGGAGAATTACCCACATTGGCAAGCGAAAGAAATTTTTTCTTTGATTCTGCAAGTGTTAACCCACTGTACCCTTGCCACCAGATGATATTGGGTTCAAGGCAGAGGTTGGCCCCTTCAGGTCGTAATCTTGCTGCTATGAAGGCTTGCTTGATTATTGATGAACCCAGTATCCAGATGGTTTTCCCTAAATACAACTTGGTTTTTGTTAGTCACATGAATCTAACTATATGAACCATACCTTTTTAATGGGGGTTATTTATTAGGCTGGGCATGACAACAGGAACAGGACGAACATATGTTTGGTAGGCATTGGAAGCCCATCTGCCTGCCTGTTTAATGATCTCCACTGAATAGCCTAGTTGGGAAGCTGCAGTTGCTGCTCCAATTCTGAAGGAGTGGGATTTGTAAGACCCATAATTTAGACCCAAAAGAGAAACCGTTTTCTTAAGAATAGCAGAAAATTGGTAACGAGTAATTGGTTGTTTGTAAAAGTGCAAAAACAAGGGACCAGGCCCTTGAGGACGAACATGAAGATACTGGTTAAAACACACAACTGGTCAAAATTCACTGTTTGACCTAGTGATTTTGAGCGCTACCCCTTTGCCCAACTGATCAGTTTTTGAATGCCGGATTGAAATGATTACCCCATTGTGATCAAATTGTAAATCTTCTATTGCCAACACCGCTGCCTGTAAAATACTATCACCTTTTTTAGAAACAGCTATTTCGCCAACTCTTAGAAAACCGAAAAACGCTAGCATAAAAGCTGCAGTGAACAGTTTTGCTTCGTAGACACTGGAACACACAATATTAAGTTTGCTTACTATCCCTTGCAGTAACGAGAGGGGTAATTGGAAGCCTATTATCGTGTGTTTTCTTATCTTTTTGCATTCCTTCCACCATTTTTGAAACAATGAACTTTTTGGTAGGGTCAACAACATCAAGCAGCTTGCAATGAAAAGCTATAGAGCTTAAGTATGATTTTGCTGTTTTGTGGGATAGTTTCTGTAGGGATAGCCATGCTACAAATCGAACCACCTGTTCAACTGTAGGCGGCCAGGCATCTGACAAGCCGTATTGCCTTTTAAACTCAGAGAATCTCTCTAACCCAACGATGTATGCCTTTTTTGTATTAGCAGCAAGGGAATTGTCTAGCAATCTATTAGCCTCTTGTTGCAGATCATCAGTAAAAACTCCGGCGGGACTGATTCTGGACTCGCTTGTGACTCTGGTGCTAACTGTTGTAACCTGTGAAACTGTTTACGAGAAATTGCATCAGCAATGTAATTGGACTTTGATGAAATATGTACTGCTTTAAACACCACCGAGTATTTCATAACTAACAACCCAAATGTTCTAACCAGAAACATCAAACGTTTCGACTTGGAAGACTGTTTGTTTATCACTTCTACCAAACCTAAATTATCAATATGAAACTTAATCTTCCTGTCCCTCAAAAAGACCCCCCAGAGTCATATTGCCAACAAAACAGGGACCATCTCTAAAAATGTTATATCTGATAAAATAAGTTGGCCTTGCCATTGAACAGGCCATGGGCAATAGGCCCAATTACCTCCAAAATAACAACCACAGCCAAGAGTAGCACCACCTGCACTATCAGTGTAAAGATGAATGACAGAGTTATCCAACAATACTTTATTTGGAATATGTACAACGCCATTAAAATCTTCAATAAATTGAATCCACATCAGGATGTCTTCTCTCATTTCACCATTAACTCTTATCTTATAATAGGACTTTTTTAAGCCACACATAGCATCATAAAATCGGCGCAAGAATGCCCTACTTGCTCTTACTGCTTGACTACAAAAACTCAACTTCCCAGTCAAAGACTGCAATTCTTTTAACGTAAGTCTCTTTTTTACTAGACAATTTTGCAAAAGCTTCAAAAGTTTTTCCACTTTTTTAGCAGGTACTCTAACAGTCATTTGCACAGTATCTAATTCCAGGCCTAAAAATGTCAGTACTGTTGTTGGGCCGACCGACTTTTCCACCGCAACTGGGACTCCCATTTCGGTGCATACTTCCTCGAAAGTAGAAACTAGCATGTTACAATTATTTGACCCAGCTGCACTTCCAAAAATAAAGTCGTCCAAATAATGATCTAAAGTTTGAATCCCAGTTTTGAATCTTACTAGCCAATGTATAAAAGTGGAGAGAATGATTCGAATAAAGCCGGAGCAATAGATAAACCCATTGGTAAGCATTTGTCAACATAATACTGGTTGTTGAACTGAAGCCCCATCAAGTGAAAGTCCCCTGGGTAAATAGGCATTAAACGAAAAGCCGATTTAATATCTCTTTTTGCCATCATTGCTGACGTACCTAAACTAAATAACATGTCAGCCACTTTGTCAAATGATGTATATTTAACAGAAATGTCTTCCACACTAAAACCATCATTGACACTTGACCCATTGGGATACGACAGGTGTGTAATTAACCGCCAACTCCCGTCTGGCTTCTCTAAAATTCCTAATGGACTTACTTTTAAATTGGAAATTGGTGGGACTTTGAAAGGACCTGAAATTCTACCTAAGGAAATCTCTTTGTCAAGTTTCTTTTGGACTTCTGAAAAATGCACTTTTGTTGAAACCAAATTATTCGCTGAAGAACCTAGATGTGAACCCTTATAACCCAGCTTAAAACCTTGCTTGAAGCCATTACTGAGCACAGAAGCTACTTCTTTATTTGGATATAACTGAAGATATTAAGAAATCGTAACAACATTGATTGGCGACTTGCCAAGAGACCAAACTGAGGTATTAGTATCTGCTAAACGGGCCCCGGAGCCCCTGAATTGGGCCTCTAGGTCGGAACGTGTAAGCTCTAGGCCTGTACGAGGTCTGGGTGACAGCCCCCCTGACAGACCCTCCTCCCAAGGAACTGGTGTTACGAGGCTTGAGATGACACACCCTGGAAGGATGGTCGGAACCACAAATCATACAAGCATGTTTGTAATTGCAAACTGACCGTAAGCATCTGGTATAATTGAAATCATAACATTTTCTTACAAAATTCCCTGTTTCATGAACTGGCTGCCTTGGAGGCCCCATACACAACAGCCAAAGCTCCATATCAATCATTGCCCACGAATTCGCTGGGTTAATACCCATTCTCAACTTAAACTGTTGATCATAAGATCTCAAACCCTCAGTGTGTCTTGCTGCCCCCAGCCTTATAGTGTGCATATACTTTAAGAGATCTTGCATTTTAACCGGATGAGCACTTAAATAAATGCTTGAGAAAATGAGGAATGCGTCAGTCCATTTAGCTATATCCAAAACGCTTTGTTTCATGTTGGGCTTTACCACTAATTCACCCGAATTATTCAAAACCAAATGTTTTCCTAAATCTTCAGGAACTACCGGGGCCTCCAACAAACATGCCAGATCTACATATTGGCCTGATATTATTTTGTCTTTAATTGACTGAGGAACATGATCACCTAAAACAGACTGAAAACTAGAAATCATGCATGGTATAAAAATATTCTCACTAAAACCATTACCCGATTGAACAGCCGGATCTGGCTGGCTTGCTGCAGGCTGCATCTGGTCGCCCAGTTGTTGACTGAGAGGCAGCTGGTCGGGTTGATGGCCGGACTGTTGGTTTGAAGACCATTGGCCGAGTCGATGGCTGGGGGTGAGAGGCAGCTGGACAGGCTGTTGGTTGGGAGGCATCTGGACAGGCTGTTGGTTGGGAGGCAGCTGATCGGGCATTTGGGTGGAAGGCAGCTGACGGGGTTGTTGGCTGGTGCCAGGTAGGTTTTGGCTGGGATGCTGGTGTAGTTTGACCGACGGACGGCGCCTTTTCCGGTTTCGCGTTTCCATGTGTGCAATAAAATAAACAATAAAGATAATTAGTAAATACCGAAAAAAGCCATATTTGGCTTATAGCTAACCCACTATAATAATTAACAAACCTTTTAGAGATTTATTGCATATGAACTAAAACGTGACTCAACAAACTGTCTTGGTAATTATAAATAAATGCGCCATAAGACCACCTCTTAACTGCAGTAAGTACCGACTATTGCCGCATTGCCACAATTAAGTTCCTTTTACTATTGCTACATACAAACCAACATTCATTTAAAGTGTTTATGATAAACCTGAACATAGTGCCCGCCCTAATTGAATCTGAAGCAACCCACTCTCCAGAAATTGAATAATAACGCTAAATATATTTTGACATTTGTGTGCTGACCAAAAGTAATATGTTTGTTTAACACGCCACGGGAATTCCTTTATTTCGATTGAAATTTACCCTCTTACTGCCAGTGAGATATTAGCCTATTTTCAGAAAATAAGTATAACATGGTTATTTCACTGAATACACGAATGCATATCAACTACGTTTTCTCATAAAGCTTGAAATAGTTTTTGCTCTTACTACACTTGCTTAGATCAGACGCCATGTGACCGATCCACTTTTTCCCCACCACTGTACAGAAATCCGTAAACTACAGCCCGTAAACTCAGCATCCATCATAAATATCACAAGAATTGCTAAGAAACACCTTTTAACTACCGGCTTCTAACTTTATTTTACATATTTAATAAACGTTTACTAGAATAGATTAGAAATAATTAAAGGAGAAAATTTACAACCTTTTGTTTGTGTAGATAACAATGAGAAAGAAATTTTAAATCTGTAAAATTCGCTACTTCGGTTAAAAAACACCAACAATAAGAAAACTGAAAAACCAGCCCAGCAGTGGCCCAACAATAAACAGGTCTATTATTTAGTAATAGACCATAGTATTGAAAATGCCACCTTGTAGAATGAAGTTTCGAATATTTGTGAGCATTTAGTAGTATTTGTTATTGAAAACAAGAATGCTTTGCTATAAACGACACCTTCTTTTGAACACATTTAAATAGCAAACATTGTTAAATATTGATATTTACACGTAATTCATAAAGTTATATACGGTTTGGTCTTGTTTAATTAATAATTACTAGATCTTTAATTTGTATTTTACATAATTATGTGGTTAAAGTATAAGCCGATTCGATATTTGCATAGCAATCGATAATGACATTATATAATTTTGTTTAATTGTTCAAAATACACTCATATTTAATATCATATTAACTATTGATTTGTTTAATTTCAGATAAATAAGCCCTACTTGATCAGTCATGAGGGGCCGTCTTCCTGCATTGGTCCGAATATTTTTTTAATTTTTTTTTTAATTTTAAGTACTATGTTTCCGATAGCAATTCAGCATAACATAAAAGAAAAAAAACTATTGTGCATGTTACAATATTTTATTTGCATTATGCTGCCCATATAATAGAATGTTTGTTGTTTGACTTTATACTTCGATATTGTTCACAGTATTTCTTAAATCGATTCATTATTATATATAATTGTTAATTCGCATAGCTGTTTGTAAATGAGTTTCACAAATGAAAATTACCAACGGTGAATAATGTACATTACGAAGTTTATGAGGTACTTCCGCACCTCGGACTGCATAATGTTAAGTTCCTAAGTGTGGTAAAGAACCACTTCCGTATTAACTTACTACGCTAGCAAAAGTAGTGACGAATTTCAAATTCTATATGCGATATCGGGCTATTAACGTGTTGTTCTTACACTGAAAGATATTAAGTTATGGTGTGATATTTTATCTTAAGAGAAACCAAATACCCGGGCTACACTTGACCTGTCAGGTAAGGTGACCACCAACCAAACATAAATGATCCGGCCTGGAAAGGGCTTTAGAACCCGTCTGCGTAGAAGGAAGGTGCTTGTGTCAACCACTGCGTTTATCGGACAGCTTTGACATGATTAGAAAGTGACCAGATTCGTATAGACACAAAGCCTTATTTTCAAGTTCCTGATCTTCAGTCTTATAAGTATATTTGGCAATTTTGCGCAAATGCCGTAGTAAGAAGGTTTTGCGAAAGTTAGCGTTTCACTGTACTGATGTTTTTTGCATATCAGTTTTTTTTTCTCGAAAGTGTTACAGAATAAGAAATATATATATATATATATATATATATATATATATATATATATATATATATATATATATTTATTTATTATATATATAAATATATATAAATAAATAAATTATATATATATATATATATATATATATATATATATATATATATATATATATATATATATATATATATATATATATATATATATATATATATATATATATATATATGCTTTATGTGAAATTTTGAACGGCACTTACTTTATAACACAAATAACGTAGAGGCCGATCGCATTCCGCAAAAAAGTGTAAAAAATAAAGTTGCTCTAGAAATTAATTCAAGAAGCATTAACATCACTGTACAACGATGAACATCCATTACTAGTCACTCTTATACGCAGCATGTTTATGTTAAGACTAACTTTTCGGCCTAAGCCTCTCTGAAGTATTTAAAACAAAATTACAATAATATTATTGTTACATCAACAAGATCTGCACGGCCACACATCAAACACCAACCTTATTATTGTGTCTAAAAAAGTGACTACATTATGTTTTTGACATTTATTCATTATGCAAGTAAGTTTTTAATTTTGCTTTACTTTAAATGAAGAACAACTAGGAGTGTTTCCTGGAATAGCTGTGAATAAAAATAAACAGGGCATTTGCGTAATCTCGTAGGATCGTCCACATAACCTTGGGTATTTAAAAAAACGTTCACACTAATAATATTGTTTGGTTACCAAGACCGGTCAGATCACACAACTTGATCTATTATCGTGCCTGAAATAATCATCATGCCTTGTTCCTTATTAATGCATTATACCAGTAAATTTTACTTTGCTTTCCTAGAAATGAAGAACAACTGGGAGTGTTACCTGGGTTATCTGTTTTAACGGCCTCACAGGACGCACAGCATTGAGCCCTAAAAGCATCTTCATAGCAACCTCCCCTAAACGAGTTAACAGAAAACACACACGAAGAAAATGCGTTCGTACATGTTTGGGCTGAAACAAAATAAAATGATTGAGTGAAATACACTTGTCAATACATGTTTGCTCAGTATTAAACATTTCAGATTTGTTCAAACATATCGAATGAACAATAAAAATAGCATCTTCACCTAAAGAATAATTTTGTGATGGGTTTGCTAAATAAATGCTCTTCCTTTTTATGGAAGCAATCGTTTCAATTGCGCATTTAGTTCATTAAATTATAAAATAAAAGGTTCAAAGCTATGTTCATGATCTAATAATGAAACTTCCTGATTACAGAGTTGCATGCCAAGTAAGGTATTTGGGTTCAGTGGCCTAAGATAATGCCGAATTGTGACCCATATGTGGGAGCATTATCTGCGTTAAGAACGAACACAGCGTTCTCTACATGGTATAAATCATAAACCAACAAAATGCTCCATTAATTGTCGAATCTAATGATTGTGTTTAACCACATAAAAATAAAAATAAAGGATTTTTAATTTTTGGAACATTACACTGGAGTCGCTGATATGTTACTGCTTCGAACGAAGAGGTTTAATATTAAATTAAATAAATACCTGCTGAGGTGTGGACCATTACTGCTATCATCCACCAGCAGACAGATATAATTTGTTAATTAAAGGTTTGGTGGAAAGTTAATAGACGTCGACCACATGATACTTCGGTTTATACAAACCACCTGGTTCAAACAAATTCATGTCATGGTAAAAGGTCTCTAAAAAGCACTCTCAGACAGAGCTCAAGTGTGTATAATAATACTACTTATAACAAAACGCATATCTTCCATTATAATTAAAATAATACATCCGAAACGTCTGCATCCTGAGTTTTCAAGAATTTGAATAGACGCACATGAGCAATGTTAAAGTACAATAATAAAAATGAAGTTAAATATATAATTACCCATGTGCGCACTATATGATGTATACATTTATATATTTGAAACTAATCAAAAGATATTGGGGATGACAATGCTGAAAAACTGTAGATATTTTTTATTAGACATGCAATGCCTAAGATGACAATTAGGATATGTATGTATGTAAGAGGTTTATTAAGTGAAGAAGTAAGTGAGTAATATAATGAATCAGAGATACAATGATAAACTATTAAGCAATTGCTTAAATTACAAACTAAGTGAACGAGTCTGTGAATGAATGACTGAATAAATGAATAAATACATAATAATAATAATAACAGTACATAATGTGCTTAAACATATACAAACCATGACCACAGCCATGTTACTTGTTGGTCCGTCACGGTTTCTTGTGAATTGATATGGATTTGTCTGCAAAACGTAATTGAATAAAAATGTCAGTTATGACACGTAAATGCATTTAGCGATCGTTTATAGCAAACTAAGACATCAGGCAAAATTTCCAAACGTCAAGAAATTCGAAGAGTGAACGTAAATGGCCCACATTAAAACTATTATAAATATGATTGGACGTTTTAAACTGTTTATACCAAACATGCGGTTGTATTATACAAAATACACATGTATGTTTTATGGACCATTATTACTGTTTTCGATGTTAAAAATACCTGACGGATATGTTTAACGTTTATTGGCATTTCGACAAGTATTACTTTGTCATGGTCATTTATGTTTGAGTATAGATCTTGGAAAATAGGTTTTGATGCATGTGCAAAAGTCATCATCTGAGATTAAAGTTTGCAGTCCGCGCAGGCTCCCATTGGATTTTTACTAAGGAGAGAAGAGACTTCCGTTTAAAGGAAAAGCAAAAAGTGTCGTCACATATAAGCCTGTTCCTTATCTGGGATTACACTAATATCATATGCATAACGTGCAGTTTTCTCACAACGCGGCTATTATTTTGTTTTGTATTTAATCTAGCAAATATTATTTTCCTCACCTATGTCAATATATTAATGTATGTACCATATGAATTCAGAAAGGAGAAATACAATGAAGGTTCCAAAAGCCGACAATCTCTACATCCACCGTTAACGTGAAGAGCATCCACAGTTCCACTGATATAATGATGTGTTTGTTTAGTTATTCATATTCAGCGTTTAATCGACCACTACCGCAAAAATCAGTGAACAATTTCAATTTATTGTATATATAAAACAGTGCTATTTTGAAATCAGGTTCTGAAAACAACTTACTATTGTATCTGGTAATTTTGACATTACTTGCTGCATTACTTGTTTTCGTTTTTATAAAATACTTACGTTCAGCGTTGCGTGATATATCTAAAATTTTAGCGGTACATGCATTGCTTTTCAATAACAGCGCAACTATACTGGTTATAATCATTCTTGAAACATTTAAATGTAGCATTACGATATCCTTTGTTCATTTGAATAAATAAAATGACGTGCGTATTTGTACGTACTAATTAACTATAATATATAGAGTACATTTGTTGGATTCGGTGGATTATCGATTTTAAAGTGATATTATGTTGGAAAAATGATAATGTATATTAATTCGTCATATTTTGAGACAATACTAACATATTTAACACATATTATGTATTTTTTTTATTAAACATTGCAGAAAAAGTGTCGATATTGCCTGTATTCGTCCATATCCGCACTTTTCGGTCAATCCGCGGATAGGAGTCATATTCGCATTTTAGACGGACCGCTTTTTACCTGGGATACTCGTGATACCTTCCCGAATGGGAGACAAATTCTTAATTACGAAAATCCAGAATAATATAGCTAGGTCGCCGTGGCGTAATGGATATGGTGTCCGACTAGCGATCGGGAGGTCATGGGTTCGATCCCCACTGTGGGGGCGTACTTTAGATCTCCCCCATAGACACCAACTACTGGTTCTAGTCCCAGGAAATGGACTCAATAGCGTGTCAAAAGAGCCTTAGGCTGTTGATGCAATCGAGCTAAAATAAATAGGTTTACACTATTTATAATATAGTTTACTTTACAACATAACCGCTTAAAGCAGTTTATGATGTGATAGGAACGACTAAAGTATGGCTAAAACATTACACGATTTTTTTAAAAGTTAAAACCGGTTTACATGTATCAATACTTTTCTATAAATATATAGCTGCAGTACGCATTTTATATTACTGGGTAACACAAATTAAATTGTGGAGTGCTGCAGCAGAGCTTTTAATCAAATGTTTAATAATAAATTTGCAAGGTCAGCGTCTTCAAATCAAAGGTGTACTGATACGTATATGTCTATATTGTTGATGTGCGCCGCATTCAGTTACCAACATAATACTGCTAACTGGCACGTTCGAAGACAAACATGCCAATAAAAAGTTAATTTGTTTTATTTTGCATTTGATTTTCCCAAAATGCGTCACAATACATATTTGACGAATACAGAGAGATCGCAGATCAGCAAACCAATAACTGGTATGGCCTGTGTGTGAGGTTCATATAACAATTATAATTTATGTACATATAACACATTTGAATGTCTGAAATGACATAATGGATGTAAATGTCTGGAAACATGATGGATCTGTGTAATGATATATTAGGATTCCATGTGACTGTGTTCCAACATGTACGTTTATTCAAGACGTATTCATGTTGTTATTTTTTTGGGTAATATATCTACTTATTCTATATCCAATAAATTCATCCAATCGCCATTCTTTATATGTACCACGTGCCCGTCCAATATATTCCGGTATTGGATCCAGAAAGTCTTTATTTTTTCCATATTGGACAGTTGAGTACAAGTGCACTAAGCAATTGTTTTATAACGATAAAAGCCGTTTTAAAATCAAAAGTAAAATGAAACTAAGAGCTGAAGAAAGGGAATAAAATGCTTATGAGACGTTTAAACTGTACAAAACGTGATATATTTGGACTCGCACACAGTTTGAAATCATTTTCGCCTAACGGCTCGTCCAATATGACGTCAAACTGTGTTCTCGTCAAAATATATCTCCGTATTGCACAGTGAAACGTCTTATATCCTATAATTTGTAGACGACACCTACTGTTATTGTTCGATCCGTCTCACAATTAAACAAATACATGTACAACGAACTGTAATACAACATGACCGTTTCCAATATATCTCAAATTCATGATTCAGATCATTTTCAGCCAATCTTAGTAAGTGTTTGTAAGCTCTGGGCTCCAGGGTTGCTGTTCTTAGTGGATTATTTATAAACATGATGCGTTAAACAAAGCCAAAATACATCATAATAGATAATAACAATAAGTATTATTATTTATTTTATTACTATCATACTGATTCTATTTGTTCTTATTTTTATTATTTTTATTATTTTTCTCCTTCTTCTTCTTTCTCTTATTCTTCTTTTATTGATTATTATTAGTATTAGTATTATTATTATTATTACTATTATTACAAGTATTATTATTATTATTACCAATATTGTTATAATTATTATTATTTTTATGTGTATTGTTTAATTATTATATTTATTATTATTATTTGTTTGTATTATTTTATTGATATTTTTATTTTTATAATAACAATTAAATTAAGATTATAAACAACTTGTGTTAAAAAAAAGATATAAATAATAGAATCAAGTATTCGCAATCTCAAACAGTCGGACGTCAGATATTCAGAAGATAATAGACGGCTGAGCCGGGCCTGGCAGAAATAATCGGCCCGCAGGGAGAATAACGGCCGATTATCACTGCCCGGCCGACTCAGCCGTGTATTTTTAGACAATAGCACACGGCAGAGCTGGGCCGAACGTCTATAATCGGTCCGCTCCCGACATTACGGCCCGAGGGCCATTATGCGGCTAGGGCCGATTTTAGACGTCCGGCCCAGCTTTGCCGTGTGTTATCGTTTATATCACATATTAAACTATTTTGGTCCTTCACTAAAATTTAAATAGAAACAGCCTCCCGTACTTTTATTTTCATTCAATTGATTACGCAATTGATGACGTACCTCATGTGACGTAATGTAAATGACGAAATTACATAGACACTCTGATTTTATGACAACCATTCGGACGTTGAGGGTTTTTATTTAACAATTAATATTTTTAAGCATCAAACGATTCCAAAACGTATTTCGGATTTTGTGTTTGACATTCATAATTGGGAGCTTCGATAGAAATATAATTATTATAATCGCTTCGACATTCGATTTCGTAAATCGTGTTTATTCGGACAGTGTTAAGCATTCGTTGCAATCGTTTAAAAAAGTGTGAATTAAAGGGGCCTTTTCACAGATTTTGGCATATTTTGAAGTTTGTCATTAAATGCTTTATATTGATAAATGTAAACATTGAATCTTAAAAGCTCCAGTAAAAAAATCAAGAATAAAATTTAAAAAAGGAAAAAAAGTAGCGGGTACCAGGGTTCGAACCAGTGACCCCCCGAAGTCCTGGAGTTAGTCTGAAGTAAAAACGCATTAGCTCTCTCGGCTATTCCGCCGATTATACACAATTTAAGTATTTATACCTTATATAAGCAATCTTCGTAGTTTCGTAAATTTAAACGACAACAACAGAACTCTCCAAATTATTCAACCGTTTTACGTTGCAACGCTTTATCATTTTTAGGTTTTTAAATCGTCATAAGATACATAAAATGGCTATATTGGACTAAGGTAAATGTTCAGTAATACTGTTTCCTCACAAATATCATAACTAAAACGAAAATTTGCGAATCTGAAACAACTTTTTTCAATTGAGTCAATTTACCAAACCGTGAAAAGATCCCTTTAAAATCAAAGTAAATAAACGGATGGAATAACAGAACATGGACTTACAAATTTGTGTTATTTTATTATTATAAGAACCGGATTTAAGTTGTCATCGAGGTATGTGTGTCTTTTTTTTATATAAATTTTGCTGTTTCACAGTGTTTGACGAATGTTGGTTAAACACAAATAGAGGCATAGTTTAATGTACAATGAGTTTCAGTTTCAATCGATATTTGTACTATCCAAATTGTGTGCTACGTGTCATTGTTATCATGTTTGATTCTCTCGTTGAGTTGTAGCTCAATTTTATTGATCACCGTTGGCTAAGTCTGAATGTGGACGCCATTTCATTTTGTTCAGTAAAAGTCGTGCGATTCCATTCTTTTCTGATATGAAAATATACTTAATATAGTAAGGTATGTATTTTGAGTTTTGAATAAACATCGTTTCCCAAATAATATTGTGAATGTTTTGTAATTTACAGGACCAGAATCGATCCATGTTACTTGCTATTTTACATGCTACTTGTAATGTCAGAACAAGTCCCGTGTTGGTAAGTTTACAGAGCAATGACGTATGAATCGATTACACATCGATATGGCTCAAAATCAGTTCAAACGAAACAAAACAAAATTCACAATAATCGTCTTTCCTTCTGTTTCTTTTTCTAAGGTAAAACGCTCATAATTGTTATTTTTTAACATTGGAACAAGCAAGGGATTGTAACGCTCGTGTGAAATAAGTTATAATTAGAAAACAATTGGCAACAGTGATTCAAGATACATATTTTTTTTTAATAACAACGCACGCATATACACGAAGCAATTAATGATAACCATAGTCTTCAAAGATGTCTCTCGGAGTGGAATAACTCCAGCCTTTACGTGCTTTATAAAAGAAATGATGTAAGATTAGAGATCATCAGTATATCGTCAAATTCATGGTAATACAAATTACGTGAACATTAAGGCCATTGTGGTTAAACATTATAATCCAGAGGGCGACAATGGCTAATTATGCGATAGTACGATGGCGACAACGCGATAGTAAGATGGCAACAATGCGATAGTACGATGGCGACAATGCGACAATTCATTGGCGACAGTGCGACGATGCGATGGCGACAGTGCGATTGAACGATGACGACAATGCGATAGAGCGATAATACGATGACGACAGTGCGACAATACGATGGCGACAGTGCCATAGTAAGATGGCGACAATGTGATAGTGTGATAATACGATGACGACAGTACGACAATACGATGGCGACAGTGCGATAGTACGATGGCGACAATGTGATTATAAGATGACGAATGTACGACAACGCGATAGTACGATGGCGACAATGCGATAACACGATGGCGATGATTCGATGGCGAGTGGCGACGGTGCGATAGAACGATGGCGATAATGCGATAGAGCGATAATACGATGACGACAGTTCAACAATAGGATGGCGACAGTGCGATAGAAAGATGATGACAATGTGATAGTGTGATAATACGATGACGACAGTACGACAATACGATGACGACAGTGCGATAGTACGATGGCGACAATGTGATAATTAGATGACGACAGTACGGCAACGCGATAGTACGATGGCGACAATGCAATAGTACGATGGCGAAAATGCAATGATACGATGGCGACAGTATGATATGACAGTTGCATTGTCGCCATCGTACTATCGCGTTGTCGCATTGTCGCAATCGCACTATCGCAATGTCGCCATCGTATTATCACGTTGTCGCATTGTCGCCATCGTTCTATTGCATTTTCACCATCGTACTATCGTATTGTCGCCATCATACTATCGCATGGTCGCCCTCTGGATTTAAATGTATAACCACGAAGGCCCTAATGTTATTCCGTAGTTGCTATTTTAGGTCTTCGTTATCTGACATATGTGGTCTTACGACTTTCAGCACCGTACACTTGGCGCAGCAATCAGTTAAACTGTTGAAGTTGCAGTAGTACTCGGGGTCCTTTGTACTAATCGATCAGACAGTGTCGTATCTTTAATTAAGTATATAATTATCAAATACGTATATAGTAAACTAAATGTTTTACACATACGGATTATATTACTATTGATCATTTTGCGGGAGTTTTACAGCTACATTAGGATGAATCTTTTGAAGTATAACACAGCAAATATCAATAGAGAGGTATTTGTCTTTATTATTTTTCTTACAAACTTTATGTGTGTCTTCTTATTTAATTTATGTAAATGAACTGTTACTCCCCCCCCCCCCACCAAAAAAAACGCGAAAAAGATTAACAAAAAAACGAGATGTGTTTGTCAGAAACACAATGCCCCCTATTTCGCCACTTTGAAGCCATATATTTGACCTTTGACTTTGAACGATTGCCTTGGCCTTGACTTTTCACCACTCAAAATGTGCAGCTCCATGAGATACACATGCATGCAAAATATCAAGATGCTATCTTCGATATTGCAAAAGTTATCGCAAAACTTTAACCAAGGTTTAAATTTTGAGACAGAATGACAGAGTGACAGAATGACAGACATACAGGCCAAAAACAATACAACCCCGATCATTCCATCCGGAGGCATATAAATCAATATGATCGTCATATAAATTGATATCATTGCGAACTAGACGAGACAGTGTCGATGCTGATCACCTCGGGTGAGTCTCGCCTTAAATGCCCCATTCGTAAAGCCTAACAATTCTCTAAGTTATTTTTTTGGAATATCAAACGAGTGTTTAGTTAATTGTTGGTATATATATAATGTCGACATTCATTGATAACATCTGTACATATGCTTTTAGAAACAATAATTGTTTTCATCTTCAAATGTCATCACACAAAATAAGTAATTAACATCGCGGCAACACTAGATAATAGCACGCAACGTCCATGACTCGCATTACATTGTGGATAATTGATGTGTGTTATATGATTAGATCTCTGTGATATTTTACATAGAGATAATTATAACAAATTAACAATAATATATGTTGCATTATTGATGATCGCAAATGCCAAATAATTCAATTAAATGAAAGCATGGTCTGCGGAAATACATTATGCCTTAACAGCATGGAGCAGCAAATTTATTATTATTATTAATTATATTATTATTATTGTAATTATAATTAAAAAAATATTAGTATTATTTTTAATATTATCATCATTATCACTATCATCATCATTATTACAAATTGTATAATAAATATAAGTTTTGTTGTTTTATTTTATTTTTTTAATGATAATTTAACATGTTCACAGTGTGAGATAATTTTATTTTAATACATAATTGTATTCCAACAACCAGAAAGTAAATAATATTATAGCAATATTAATTATTTGATTCAATCAAAAATATCGTACGGGACTTAAATGTAGCAAAAGTAATTTGTTCAGCAATATTATAATTATTTGAGTTTAGTCCTAAAGTTGTTGGGCTTTATATAGCATATATACAAACACCCTGCAACAAGGTTTTATTTCGTCGCCACAGAACTAGGTCTTGTATCGACACCCCGCTATACAGGGAGTGTCTGTATATATATATATATATATATATATATATATATATATATAACAAAAAAGGTCTACATCAGCGGCCATTTTTTTATTTCAAGATGTTACATTATATACGGAAGGGACGTTGTGCATTTCCGGCGTCAACGTCATTTTATGGTAATAATGCATAAATATCTCAATTTTGTGCAGTAATAATTCTTATTACATAATCCGTCTTAGTTTGTCTGAAATGTTCGACTATTAAGAAAATAATTTCTTTCTTATAGTTTTTTTTTAAATAATCGTTTTAATAATCGACCGGATCCAAAATTATCCGTCTTTTGAACAACTTGTGGTCTACCGACCCAACACAAAGACATGATTCGACCGGCGGGAGCCATACTTTATCTGAATTCATTAATAATTTATGAGGCTAAGACACATGCTTTCATAAATTCATTCGCTGCTACCAAGAATGGTAATTCTAAAGATATAACCAATTTTTGTGCAGTGAATATATTTTTGGTTGAAACACAAAAATACTCATACTTTCACTTTCTCTAGATCCGACGTATTTCCGCGGTGTCTCTAACATAGTGTTAGGGTAGTTATGAATCCTGATCGGATCCTGCCCAAATACAACTATGGTTTCATGTTTGTAAATAAAAGTTCATGTAACTGTCCCTTTTGTGTATGTAAACTGTTCCAACGTTGAAGATGTGTTGCGGTGTTAAGTGTGGGGTATATAACTGTGAATGAACCATCTTTTTGTTGGGGGATGGGGATATCACAGAATGTCTGCTTCATTCTGCATCGTAGCTAGGCGCACACGCCGAAGTCTCCAATAGGAATATGTATGTCTGTTTGTATGGCTGTGTATCTGGTTGTTCACGCATATCTTTCTCCATATATATATATATATATATCCAAAATCAACTGTGATCATTCGTATTATCCCGTCACTGTCCAATATTTACCGTATTGTGCGTACACTTAATGTTCGTATTTCGTTTTTGATGGCCTTTCCGAGAGCATATTCACAGACAAAAGACGATAAAACCTACATGATATGAAATCATACTCATGTTTTACTGTGCGAAAATAAAATTATTTATTTTAACGCTTAAACATTATTTCTCTTCAATTAATCAGAGTTAATTTTTCGAAAACAAAATACAACAAGCGTGACATAACGATATATGACATTAGCGCTGGCGCTGTTTCGCAGACTTGTCGTTATCATTTATTTCACGTAAGCCATTCAAAACGATATAAAGGAATAAAATAGGTATACAATGTACCACAATTGTATCGTATCGTAACGGAGAGCTTTGATTTTAGTGATCGTATTGATCGTTGAATTTCAGTGACCGCATTGACATGTGAACGTGTGCGGTTGCAAAACAGCGGGAACATAGAATAAGCAAATTAAAAAAAACAACATTTTTTTCTCAATTGGAACGATCTTGACGGACCTATGTAATCGTAAACGTGTGACGCATACACTTTTGTATCGGGAATATATCACAAACGAGCGCAAAGCAATTTATCTTCACGGATGGACTGACATCACATCGTACGAAAGTCTAAACTATCAAATATCGTCCACGATCAGTAATGTGTTGTTCGTTTTCAAAGATATAACGACAGTAGAAACAAAGCACTTTAAATAGACCACAATCTGGTTCAGTTGATCAATCGTTGCGTCCGTATCGGACAAAAGATTTTGAAAAAAAGCATAAAACAAGAAAACACAACGTTCTTCTAAGGCGTGTTTCAATCTCAAATACACTGTATCGACAGTCGTTCCATTCAAAAACAATACTTCAGCCAGCACACTAGAGATCAAGATTGTGGATATTACAATTTATTCATAGATTTCCATTGTATCAAATTTACAAGCTGGAAATTTGAGCCGGGAGTCTGAGGCAGTAGGTCCCTTATAGGGATACAAGGTAGATCCCCGCCCAAGCCGTGGCTTATTGTTTTATTGCATTCTTCTAGTTGCGATTCCTGGTGAGAACAATGCGGAATATTATAAACCAAACCATTCCGTAAAACCGCATATGCATATGTCATTCTATTAAAAATGTTATAAAGAACGTCGAAAATAAATTAAATCGACGAACCCTACCGTATCGGAAAATGAATGTCCGAAAACATATTGAGATACGTATTTTGTACATGAAATGAAATATGCAATGCCATGTCGTTTGACTTAATAAAATTAAAACCAGTAACCAGTAATCTTGCAAATGAGCAATCAATATATAATTTGGTTAACATGGTGTTTTACAATACTCTATTGCAGTGATTTAATTTGCTAATCTATCATTTAAATATTCACGATGGCGGATATTTGCGATTGTAAGATTTTCGAAAAGTAGCGAAGAGGTTTCGTAAGTTAATGTTCATGTCCGTGCCGGCCACTAACGTATCAAAAATCAATGAGAAAAGACCAGGAAAAATCGGTATTAACATCATTTCTTCTCAAATGATCTCGAACTTGAACGAATTTGTCCCTACGCCCCAACCCCTTAAATCTCAGCGGATTTACATTGATCTCAAAATCGATCTGGGACGGCTCAAATAGAATTTCCGGAATAATTTTGACTATTGACACCCCTGTAATTATTATGATGATCTTTCGGATAAAAAAACGCTATATTCTTACAATAGAATAACAGTTTAAAATAGTTTAACGTTTTCCTTTAAATAAATAGTCATATTCGTGATTTCAGCGACTGACATCGGCAGCGGCCGGACAAAAGTAGATAAATACACTTTGCCGCTACCGTGTATAGTGAATCCCCTGACAAAATAGTTATTTTAAACCGTGAAATTATATTTAATTTTAATTATGTTCATTTTTTCCTGTTTTTCGATTTGCTCAGATGTTAATTATTTCTTTGCAAAACACCAACAATCGGCAAATTGCAGAAGAACTAAGGTTAAGTCTCTCCCAATTAGCTTTTATGAACATCGGCCGTGGTAAATAAAATAGTTGTTTTAAAAAGTTAAGTAATACTTCACGTTAATGTTTAAGTTATATTGTTTCGTTGTTTCTCATATACATATGGTGCCTGTTATCTGCTATTGGCTCCTATGTAGATTGTATATATTGCATAACCCTTACAGCGGCCTAGCGCAGATATCTGCGCTTGACCGCTATATAGAAAATCTTTGCACATTAATGTTATTTAATTCAAGTCATCATCATCATCATCATCATCATCATCATCATCATCATCATCATCATCATCATCATCATCATCATCATCATCATCATCATCATCTTCATCATCATCATCATCATTATCATCATCATCATCATCATCATCATCATCATCATCATCATCATCATCATCATCATCATCATCATCATCATCATCATCATCATCATCATCATCATCATCATCATCATCATCATCTTCATCATCATCATCATCATTATCATCATCATCATCATCATCATCATCATCATCATCATCATCATCATCATCATCATCATCATCATCATCATCATTATCACCACCATCATCATCATCATCATCATCATCATCATCATCATCATCATCATCATCATCATCATCATCATCATCATCAAACAACAATATACATCGGTAGTATACACTGTGCTTTAGCAACCATGCATACTGATATGCGTTAAAACACCATAAAAGAACAGCAGGATGGAAAGCTGTTTTTACTGTTTTATGTTTATTATACCAATAATAGTTTCTGTACTTTTTGTTATTTGAAGGACTAGTTTAACCCTTCTATACAAGCCCCCCTTCCTCAACCCAAAAGAACAAAAATAACCTTATCAAACAACAATGAACATCGGTAGTAAACACTGTGTTTTAGCAACCATGAATAATGAATGTTTATGACTTCCCACCAGTGTGATTAAATTTAATTATATTAAGGTAGTGCACCTCTAATGGGCACATATCCAAATATAATCTAATTCATTATTTTCTTAATCAGCATCGTTTAACTGAACTACATGCAAATTTGTAGGTAGGCTTTCCATGCTTTTTAAAAAAATATACCGATTTTTTCAAAACCACCCCCACGCTCGGCTTTTGTCCAGTTTATTTTCACCCCTGGGGTATATAAAAGTTCCATAATTCATTCAAATTTCCAAATATGGGCATGCAGTTGGTGTGTACAGATGCTGTAAAGGTGTTTAAAGTATAAACAAGATGAAATAAGTATTCTTTTACAGACATTTTTTTTTTAAATTTTATCTATGGAAGAGCGCCATGAAATATGAGTGATTTCAGCCAAGTAAAAAATGGGTCTGTTAAAAACAAAGTGTCATAAAATTCAAAATAGTATCATTTAAGTCATATTTAAAACTTAGTTTTTATAGAAACACTATATACAGCTTAAATACCAAGAAATAGACAGATTTACCGTTTACTTTTTGAAATAAAAATAAAATTGCAACATGCATGGTTCATATTTTTTTAGCAGAATATCACCCAATTTAGCCATAACGTTGTTTTAATTTTAAAAATTGAAGAATGTTTATAAAAATTTCAACATATTTTATGTAAAACTATTGAGTATGAATAAAAGCAGTATTATTAAGCTATCCAAAGAAATTATTTTTAGCATACAAGCATATATAATTCTATTAACTGTAACTGAAGAGGCTATATCGACAGACGCTGAAGTACCAAAATTTTCACAATTCAAGCCAATATATATTTACTATCTACTTTGACAAAAGCTTCTATCAATAACACATATTATAAAGAAATTTCCCTATGTTAGATCAATAAATTATTACTATATATCAAATTACATTGACTTTCTATATACAGGTATTTACATCAGATATAGGTAACATAGAATACAAGTATCAGACATTTTGCTTAAAAAGCAATGATTATCAATGTCATTCCCTCTCTTCTGTTATACTCGACTGTCAAAGTTTTTGGCATTACACAATTATTATCCCCCGCCATAGGCGGAGTGATATGGTTTTGGTGTTGTCCTTCCGTCCTTCCGTTCGCCCGTCCTTCCGTCTTTCCGTCCGTCCGGGACAATATCTTGGAAGTGCTTTGGCGGATTTCATTGAAACTTGGTATGAGTATATATATGGATAATAGAAGGATGCAAGCCAAATGACATTGTACACCATTTGATAATAACAGAGTTATGGCCCTTTGTGTCTTGAAAAAAATGCTTTTCGTGTGTCCAGAGTATTGAAAGTGTTTGGCGGATTTCATTGAAACTTGGTATGAGTGTCCAAAAGCATATTGGCTAGTGATATTTATTGAACGAATTTGCTTGTTGATTTTCAAAATACAAAGCTATTTTCGGAACAACATCTTCCAGCGATTTCTTGCTGGATGACACTCTTGGAAGGCCTTCCGAATTGTTCATCTTAAATACGTTTCGTATCGCATCTTCGCCCCCACGACTATGTAATGTTTTGAGATGCACCAGTTGTAATCCCGAACCAGCAATATTTTCAGCAGTTGGTCTTTTAAAAATACCAGCTGACACTAGCGGGCTTAAACTTGGTAAGTTTAATGCCTTTGCGTTGTTGAAGTCCATGATCATGGACACGGCACGAGGTGAGAAACTGTGAGGCATCAAGTCCCCAGCTGGAAGCTTCACAAACTGGACTAGTTTTCCAAAGGCGACAACATCTGCTATAGCGTTATGAGCATCATATGTCTCACCTAGGAGGGTTGACACGAGATCAACTTGCTTAAGTGATTGCTTTGAATATAACTTTCTAAACACAGACATTGAATCAATAAAAGCACATGTAGATATCTTTTCCAAATTGCCGCCTTTCCTAAGAATGAAAACCAAAATAGGGAAGTCAAATCGTCTCCCATTATGAGAAATAAGACACACATTTCTGAATCTGGATACCCAAGTGATGAATTGCTCAATGCCTGATTTGACTGGAACTGACTTCACAACTTCACCATTAACCATCATTTCGCCATTGACCATGGCTATCCCTGTAATATCGGAGGTTTCTCTACCAATTTCAATAGTAGGTTTAATATATGTTTGGAACTCTGACCCCGACTTCAATTCCGTGGCAGCATTTCGGTGTTATCTGGATAACACTCTTCCTTCAACTGGAAATAGTATTGAAAAAAAACACTATAAAGAAATGTATGATACAATACCCCACTAGCTCCAGGTCCATTGGGGATGTACAAAACAGTTATTATATTTTGTGGATTCAACGCTACACTTATACATTTATAGATCACTTTTTTCCAGTTTGTTGCGGAGGAAGACCCCTCTTGTTACCTCCATCAAATTTAATCACAAGCGGACACTTTGGTAAAACCACTGTTCCGGTAAGACAGCTAGATGACTTCCTCATTTGAAAAATTCAACGCCGTGTGAGGGTCAAACCTACATCATCCAGTGCCTAACACATCTAATGTTGCAATTGTAAAGAATAACTTACTCAGACCAGTTGTTTCTAAGTCAAAAGTTATGACTGTTGGCTCCCCGTTGACCTTTACAGGTTTGAAATTTGCCTTTGGTATAGGGTCAGGAATGGTTTCTGTGTCAACATTTTCCTCGTGACCAATGCCTGCAACACAACAAACAATTTGAAGTAAGTGCTTACAATCTGAAGAAATATGGATCATTGCTAAAGTAATTGATACACATTCTTAGCTAAGTTTATTTCTACTTGGATTGATACGACAGTCCCAAATTGTTCAACCTCCTGTAATCGCTAAATATGATACATAAAGATTAAGAAGCTTTATCTAACATCACATATAATTAACGAATAACATAAAATTACAGACAACAGTATTTACCGGACTGATACATGTCTCCTTCCAATGCTTCTTTAGCCCCCTGACTTATTGTGCGGTCTTTCTTATTTTCAAGTCGCTTTCTTTTTGTAGATGGTTCGCGAGCCTTCGTCCCTCGAGCATGGCGTCTCTTCAAGCACTTGTCTGCGTGGGTTACTGTATGCACTCCCGCAGAGAGACCCCGCTTTTTGTAACCCTATTTTTAAATATTTTTCACTTAAATGAAAAGGTACACAATTTCATTTTGTTCTTACATGTTTTTAAAAATTTACTGTTATTGAAAATATCACAATTTGGATAATTATACACTCTTCATTCTGAAGAAATACTGCTTTACTTTACAAATGTATCGTCTGGTATAAACTTTAATGAAACAATTTGATGTTCGCTGTGGTAGGTGACCTATTGCGTATCCTGCTCATTGATATTTTATAATAAATGAATTTCAAGTAGTATTTAATATATATATATATATATATAAATTTATTACTTACTCATTCAAAGCTTGGACATCAGGCATGTAAAACGAAACAATAACTTGAACAAGAACTGGATAAACAGCAATCTGAAATCAATAAAATTATAAAAACAACATTTTTCAAGCTATGTTGCTCACCCTGATTATTAATTGTATAAAACTATTTGATTAATGACATCTTATACTCCAAACATAGCTAACACACCATTTGCCAAGCTGGAATTACTCCCTATCTTTATAATATAATACTGAATCAAATAAGACAATACAAACTCTCATTGCAGAGTTTCCAGAGTTGATTGAGGATTACATGCTTGTTTTTATATGAACTGTGAAAACGAATTGTATCAACCAACTATAATAATACACTGTAACAAGTGTTCCGCGGTCGGAGACATATGCCCCCCCCCCAAACGTGGCCTTGACCGTGACCTTCGACCTAGTGACCTCAAAATCAATATGGGTCATCTGCCAGTCATGATAAATGTGCCTGGGAAGTTTCATGATCCTAGGCTAAAGCGTTCTTCTTGAGTTATCATCCGTAAACCATTTGGTGGACGGACCGACAGACGGACCGACAGCCATGTGCAAAACAAAATACCATTCTTCTTCGAAGGGGGGCATAAAAATAATAACTGAACTTCAACATGTTGAAAACCAACTAAAACAAAGTACCTCGGAGATATAGTGTCTTCCTTCATTGACAAAGGTTGCTGTGGCATGTACACGGTAGTCGAGACTACACGAGTTACCATAGTGGTGGCTTTTGGGTGCTCTCAGTGTGACCTGAAATTGTGACATGTAATTTTATAAAATATTTGACACGTTAACTTGTAGCATTTAATATCAGACAACTACTACACTCCCTTGTTTTACACCTTATGCTTACTAACATGATAATAATATGTAATGATTTTATTCCGCAGTAATATTTGTTATTAATTTTAGAACATGGGCGTGTACCTATGAGTCTGAGTGTCTGGTTTGTCAGTCATTCAATAAATCAATAACTACTTACCTCTTTATTAGCGTGTTCACACTGCTGACTGGACCCCAGATCAATGTACTGATGCGCATGTGTAGTGTAAGGCTTGAATAAATCTTGAAGTCTCTCACGTAGTGAGTCATCATGAAGGGAAGTCTTGTAGGGAAGACTGCGGTGGATGTATTTTTCTGTTGGGTTTCTTTTGTAGCCACAAAAGCGTGCTTGGCATAGGCTGTGGTCACCGAACTGGTGTGGCACAATTTCTTTCAAATTCTCCTCAATTCCTGTTGCATCTCCTTTATTCTTAGAAAAGGCATACTTCAGACATTTTTCTAGATGAGTAATTGTGGCTTTGCTTATTTTCATACCCTTTTCAGATTTAAGTTTATACAGACTCTTGGTGAAATTTATAACAACATGATTCTTGTCAAAGCGTTTTTTCATTGTTACATTTAGGTCGGATTTAAATTTTGAAATCAGGGTGTTGTCACCATCCCCTTCCAGGTACTCCACTGGTGTTCCCTGTTCTGACAATTCCTTCACCCCTTTCACACCACTAGTTGGCCTCCATTGCTCGAGCACTGCCAGTATGATTCCTGACACACCTGTGAGGGCGAACTTTCTGCCCAGGCTTGTTTCGCCGCCACCAGCTGCATACGCCACACAAGCTATGGCCGACAATTGCTTTCACCACTTTTTTTTTACGAGCTGACTTGTCCGTCGACATAAAGAACGTGTGTGCTGTAAAATCAAACACATTTACAAATGTAAAAATACTGGAATGCCTCTGTGTAATGTGATTCAAAGGTTATACAAATGATGTGCACATTGTGCATTGAATCATTTGTAGGAATACAATTAGCATGCCTCGCTTCATTGTATTTTCATTCATACGAATGGGAGTGAAATCATCACGAGCAGGCAACCGGGTAGAACCAACAACCTTTCGTAAGCCACAGAGGTCCCTGACAATACAAACAAAGTTAAGTAATAGTACTTACAGGTCAAAGAGTCGAATCCCTTTTTTTGCCAAGCTGTGTCGACTGCAACAGACATTCCATATCTTGTACGACAAGGGTACTTGGGTAGAAGTCGAACTTTCGCCTTTCTGTCTGGCTTTGAAGACGGCAACTTGTGCTTGTGAGATGGGGGAGATGGAGGCAATCTTGTGTCTGTTGGAGTTCTATCAATAAAATATTTTACTTGTACATGTTATAATGCATGCAACATTTCACTGAGCTGTAATAAATACCAAGTTTAATCAGTACAGTGTCCGAGTTTTGGCCACTCTGGCTTCTTACACATTTATTCTATCAACATAATTGTTTAACATTAAAATGTATAACATATTTACACTTCACTGACCTTAAGTGGAGCAAAACACAACCTGTATTATTATTAATTATCAACTTTACTCGTATTAATTTCTATCTACTCTTCTGAACGTCTGGAGACATTTACCTATTGAACGTTATAGATTTTGAACTTGAGTAAGAGAAGTAACTGAAGTAACACACTGCGCCCAACGAAACACCAAAGAATAAACAAACACACATAAAAATACATGAATGCACAGTGTATCTCGTGCTTCTCATAATTTTTAAAGACTCAAGTAAGGACAGTCGCTGTAACAACTCCCTGATGTGATCTTTAAATATGAGCGTTAGGAAACGAAATTAAATTTTCAAAGAAATTCTACCTGCTGCTATGTATATTAGGATATGTGTCAGGAATGTTTCTGTTGGTAGTATCATGAACCTCATCCTCCTCAATATCAGTCCAGTCATCATCTTCAGGAATGTCCAGCATCGTATGTCTATTTATTAAATAAATAAAATATTTAGTAAAACAATCAAACATTACTGCTTGCTAATATGCTGGCTGAAAATAAATACATGTTATAAGTATATAAGAAACTCATTTAAAAGGCTATTTCTGCGGAAAATATATGTTATTACATAAAAACACTATATAAACACTACATTTTAATTTAAAGTTTATTACTTAAGTGCTGGTGAAGAGTTTGGAAAGGGGCACACACCAAGATCTTCTATCAAATCAGTCATACCAGCTTGCACCTCGAATGTCTCCTGATTGGCTACGCCCTGAAGAGTACACATGTCATTTAAAGTTTCTTGGAACATTCTAAATTATTTTTTCACTTTACCAGCCTGAAGATTGATAATATACATCATGATGCACATGTTATTATACATGAATAAAGAAGAAAAACATCACTGGCTTGACATAAAGTTTTACCAGCATGGCCGTCAATAGTAAAAACAGTCTTAATTTTGATGGCTACTAATAAAAGTCATGATAGTAGGTTCAAAACTCACATGACCTTATATAAATTAATTTATAAACGTTGCTTAGCTTGCCATCTCTAAATAAAACTTAATTTCATCTTTATTTTATGTAATGACTATACAAGTACAGGTAATGAAAATACTCCATTTCATTCCGGTATGCCTCTTCAGCTGCAGCCTGTGTTGATTCTGCCGATACTTGCTCTATGACGTCACCTGCCCTTTTCTCCATTTTTTTTCAAATTTGTGTCCGAAATAGTTTTCAGGTTCAGCGTTGCCAACATGTTGTTTACCCGTCTAGGACCACCTAGGCTGTCAATCATTGCTGTAAAGAGCAAGGAATAATATTCATTGTCAATGAGTTCAGTTCTGAAATAAAAACGCACTATGTGAGGAGGTAATTAAGGAACTGGGCGAGGCTTCAAAATTATCTATATAACCTTATAGACAGCACTAGGACTACTAGTATTTAGCGCCTTTGTTAGACTAAGCGACTTCCAAGCAAGTTGTCGTAAGTAAGTTATATACCGGGATGGTGATTTTATCCTTAAAAAAAGGCGCCCAAATGGCTTCTGTTCATATGACACGCAAATACAGAAACATTTTTCAACCCTTTGCATTCACGGAAATTTGTCGTCTGCTAAAATGTCGTCTGCTGAATTTCTAAAATAAGCATTTTCTTCGATTTTTTTCAAAGAATATTATCAGAATAGCAAACCGTTTGGATCCTGATGAGACGCCACGTTCTGTGGCGTCTCATCTGGATCCAAACTGTTTGCAAAGGCCTTCAAAATCCGGTTCCAGCACTGAAAGGGTTAAAATGGATTCATTTATGAGTATTATTACGATATGAAAAACTGTTTACCAGAGCCAAGCTTCGTGTTGACAACAAAACATGGCATTCTTGCTCGACCCTGAGAAGACGGTTCACAGTAGGTCTTGCCATATGCCGCTGTATTGATATAACCACAGTCATGATTTGTGCATTTTACATATAGATAACGACTTAAACCTTTCTGCAGTTCTCCTTGTATTGTAAACGTTGTTAATGGCACCGGTCCAAGTCCACATTCTTTACAAAATTGTAAATTTGAGAGAAGAACGTCCCAATCAACAAGTCTCCTCCCGATTGTCCAAGGCTCATTTACACTTTGAGGTACATTATCACTGGTAGAAGAATATCCATGGTCAAGTTTAACGTATTTTGAATCATGTTGGCTCATTGAACGAGTCGAAAATCGTCCTTTTTTGTCCCGTGACATCTCCGTGCAGCCTCGCGAAAACATGTTTTAGTCGCCCGCTTTCGGTTTCGAAGGTCATAATCGCGAAATCACATTTTTTTCGTATTTTTCAGATAATATTTGGATCAAATACAATAATTATTGTGAAAATACTGTATTATAAAGGAATTACGTAAATATACATCAAAATTTTAAGTTTGAAAAAAATATTATTCATCTCTCGGAAATAACCGATCATTGAAGATCGGCAATGATCGTAAAATAAAACGCGGGAAATCATTAGAGGTGCACTACCTTAAAAAAAAACTTTTGTATGTTTACGGCACACAACAATTATATAAGTATAGTTTTATACCTAAAACGAAGTTAATCATAATAAAGAAAAATTATGATCTTTGTAATACTTAAATTATGTTTATAACGTATGTAAAAGTTTGTGAAATACGATTCGTGATCCGACTATAACTTTATCATTCGGACCCTTCTACCCACCTAACAATCGAGTTGAAACCCTTGTGGAGTTCCCAATCTTATCATACTTAAGCATAAAACTAAAACTATGAACAAAAAGAAAATATAAAGACGAAGAAAGCAAAGTAGACAAATAAATTGTAACATTTGTAGGCTCAGTCTCCCACAGTTAAACAATATAAATAGCATTTATCGCCACTCAAAAAGGGATATTTATCACACGATGGGCTCATGCAATATACAATTGTGGCAGGGCAAACGGACAACAATTACCTTGTTAAAGTTTTACACATGAAGTCCAATCCTAGGTTGTCTTCCAAGGAAACTGTGACATGTTAAAACTGTTGATTATGACAAAATGTTGTTTTCGTGCAAATAAGTACAATTGCGTTTGTTATATGGCCTTTAAAGGCTCTATAAAGGTGAAGATCCGTAATTATTTACCGATTTCGTAATAATTTTTCAGTACTTAATATATAAAAGTAATCAAAAAACAATATGTATATGCTATCGGACATTACCATAAAAATATGAGCAATGCAACTTGTTTTGAGCTCAAAATGCAGTGTCCTCCAAGTCAATCGTGTTTACAAACAATCAGTTTGTTTACATCGCTGTTTACACGGGAACGTGAAAGTTAAAGTGACTCAGGTCACCAAAAATATATTGCTGATTTTCAATGTTTTCCGGTATAACTCACAAAGTATGTCTCTTCTAATAATGGTCGAAACGTTTGTAGTGATCTAATTAGTTACTTTTTGCTGGTTAAAAGTTGTTTTAAATAGAATTACAAGTGAATGTTCTTTTGGCTATTTTTAGCATACGTCACCGCTTTGGGGCTACAGATCACGTTATTTGCAAAGATGTAAACATTTCTTCCAATTATGAAATGGGTATATCTTTCATACTTCTTAACAACGTTGCACCTCAGCTGTGTTATTAGCATTTTTTATGCAAGAGTAACTAAAATCCGGTAAAATTATTCAAGTTTATATGCATAATAATATGATTTGTCACCTTTATAGGGCCTTTTAATAATCCGGTAAAATAAAACAGTAGAATAGATTCTTTACACCTCTAAGAAACTAAGAACAGAACAGTAATGTTCTGTTCTAAGAAAAAGAAACATTTAAAAATAAAATATGAAGCATCAGTAGCAATAGTAGTAATATAAGTAAAATAAGCATTGTTATAATTATTAGCAATAGCAGTAGCAGCAGCAGTAGCAGCTTTTGACTTTTTGTTTAAGTTTGTTTTAGTAGTGGTATCCGGAAAGGCGCCCACCTCCCGGAGAAGTGCCCCCAGGAGAGGTGCCCCCTAATTTTAAAGGGGGCGGAAAGGTGCCCTCCCATCAAATCGGGAGGGACAATTGTTTCTAATAACTAAAGAAGTTCAATGCAAATGGTGAGCGATTCATTACTTATTGCGAGTAAGTTGTGAAAAGATTACCTGTTATGCTCACTTTCCAGCCATATTAGCAAGAACGTTACTGGCGTTTTTTTCATTGTAATATTCACTCTATATATAGAATTACAAGCCGCTAGGGGAGCACTTCATCGGGTCATCAATTCTGACAAGAGGGCACTTCTCCGCCCCCTATTTTTTCAGCAGGAGGATAGTTCTTCGCACAATAAAAAAGAGTGAGGGAACAGTTCTCCGCCTAATGAACAATCTTTGAGGGGGCACCTTTCGGGGGGGGGAGGGGGGGGCACATATCTTAGACTCTTGTTTATCGTATAAGAAGAAAGCAAAGAAGACCAATTAATTGTAACATTGTTGTAGTGGTATATGTTGTATAATATAAGCAATACATACTATGCATGTATATATACTACTGAAATGAAATAATTCATTATTGATATCCTACACAGCCATTTTTCAGTCACCTGAGAGACATGTTTTTATAAGAGATTTTATTGTGGGCCAATATATCGTGTATTACTATTAGTGTACCGACTGGGATACCACATGGGGCGATGATTTACATATGAACTAAGCATTTAATTAATTATGCACTGAGAGGCAAACGATACTATAACTAACTGACAATTTGAGGATTGTGATGTATGTGTATCTAATTCGAAATTAGCTAGATTATCTCAAAAACTAATGTATAGCCTCATCATGGGCAACAACATCATCATTTATCCTCTTTGTTATAGCCATATCACCATCACACTATGACTGAGTGTTATTGTGCATACTAATACTACAGTAACATTTGCAAAACTTATTGCATACCAACCACTCAAGCTTTCATACTGCTACTTTGTACTGTTAATTCAGATTGATCTCATTTTATATCATGACATACATTCAAGATAACTCTCAATTAATTAAAATATACCTTGATTCTTTATACTCAGCACTTAAATAAGTATAACGTTGCGAATACATTAATTGGGATTAATAAAAGTTTATTTAATTTAAATAAACCCACTCAAATGATACTAGTTTTAGTTTCAAATTTTCGCTCAAAATATTTACATGTTATATCAGTTACTAAGGAATCGATTTGGTTAATTTCCGAAATCCAATAATAATGGCGTTTGTATGACACATTAATAGCTACTCGTCATTGAATGTTTGCAGCTCATAAAAATAATGAAACAACACCAACAACAAATGTGTATATGTATACATCTTCTTCAGATATACTGTGTCATACTATCAACGTCATCACAATAAGTGGTATTATAACAAAATTAACACCATTACAATATTAGTCAAAACATATTTTACCGTTATCATAATGATTTCATTTTCAGTATTTGTCTGCATCCATTATAGCATACATCAGTTTTACAGATGTTAGCTGATATGTTTGCTTCTTATGCCATTATGGTAGTGTATGAGTATTTAAATAACATGTAATTCATGAAAATAAGGCATCCTTAAATGGTTGCGTTTAAAACTTTCAAACATTACTATGCACAATCGGTTTTAATGCTTATCGCAATTTTAAATGCTACAGGCACCTGTCAAATTGTTTGAAAATGGCGGATGTCCCACCTTGAATTGTTATTAAATTTCATATTAAACTCAAGATAAGGCCATACTATTTATATACGTTGTTTAACGATTTTAATAATGGCAGGGTAATATAATTATCTTTGGAAATTAACATCTATATTATAGTAAATGTGTTTTATATGTATGTTTGTGCTTCACAGAAACCTCATTTAAGTGGTACGATATACATGTACATTATTTACTTAATTAACTGTGATATTTCCCCTTTTTAAAATTAATTTATAATAATAGAGCTGCAGCAGAAATGCCCGATATGACTCAAGCATCCACTGAATGTCATATAGCCACTGCTTAGGTCAAATATTTTTCTATCGTAGTTTATCAAGCCAAACACACGTTATTTGATACCAGTGTATTACAGTTTTTCTAGTGGGGTGTTGTGCACGTAGCACTTAATTATTCAGGTTCTCCATTTAAAAAACTCTGTGTTTCTGCTCTAGGGCTCAAACCATTTTATTTACATCAATATTAAGTTACATTTAATAATTTTGTCATTTGTGGAAAGCTTCGCAGAACTTACGAATTAAAAATCAAAATAACTTTTGCTCTTATTTCACTTTGCGGAAACGTTAACACAAAGTGAATACAATAATTATACAATACTCTTGCATAAGGGTAAAAAGAAAAAGGTTGTCTCAACCGTCAACATGTTTTTATTTTTTCAGGTGTCCTATATGAGAAATAAGTGCTCAACGTGGACTATTGCGATCACTCTTGACCCGTCATGCTGAGTACAGTGTGCCTCATCATTTTAATATCATTATCACTTTACACGCAGAACTTATCATTCAAACTTCATGAAAGTTTGTTATAATGTGTATCTATTCATTTTCTACACCATTAAATGGCTTCAGTGCATTAAAAAACCAGGTTACCAGATGAAATATTATAACAAACTTGTTTCAATTAAACAAGCCACATCTTAAACTCAAATATGTTAAAACATTTTGTATAGTTATTGGCCAAGTTCACCTCTGGTTTGTAATTGTTCTGAATAAGGCATATGAAACTTTCTCAGAATGAATCTGGGTCACTTAAATCCAAATGAGAGGTCTCTATATCAATTTTAATGAGAACCTTGTATCAACAAGATTGATTTTAGCCAAAATTATGACTCAATTATGAAATGTGTCCATTATGAAGATCTTGCCTATATCTAGGTTTAAAATCCGGGGCATTATTTGAAATTATTTAAAAACGCAGTGAAAATTTTTAAGGCTATATTAAGGGCTGAATCTTCGTGAAAAATGTCACAATGTCTATTTTGTCAATGTCTAGAACAAGCTTGAATCTGAACATTAGAACATCCTATCACATTTATGACAAAATCAACTTTTATGACGCAAGTTTCACGACACTGGTAAAAATGTTAACCTTTTCAATATCTTGGTCAGGTTTTAATCTAGGTGCGTTTTGTCCATCAACTAGGTGATCGGATTTAATTTAGACTAAACGTTTTAATTCTCTAGAGGTTAAATGTATTACCCAGTATTATCGACAGTTTGTCAGATGATTTATCTTGGCAATAAAACGAATATATTGGACTCCAAGTTAAAAATAAACTATATCATTAATTCAAGTCTTCCACAATCAGTACCCATTAACTCTTCAGGGCTTCAGGGCCATCTTGTATTGTCCTCTTATATTTTAATGTGTACATCGTATGATTATTACTTAAATTCTTACATGACATAAGGCGTGAATACTTGACATGCAAAAGGAAGTAAGGGAAGACATGTTCCTCGAATAGTATAGTTGGGAGGTTCAGGTTTTGAAATTAGTAGATTAAAATAAATATTATGCACACATTTTAATGTCACAGTAAAATGGTAAAAGATTTATATTGAAATCGGTAACTTGCCTGGAAGAGAAAACTATTAGATTGTATCAAGAATTTCTCTAATGATATTCTTTACTGGAGTTTCTTTTTTCGTCAAAATGCTGCCGAAAATTGTATATAACTGTCGAACTTGTTGATTGTAGAGCGCGATGATTATCTGAGATATTAACTCTATGATTCTACATTCTCAAATCTTTTCTATAAAGAAGGAATGTAGTTGACAATTGTTAATAGTTTAATTTGATCGTTCGTCAAAAAGTTGTAATTCTGTTACTCTTGTATCTTCAATGCAATTGAGTAATTAAATAGCAATTAAATTGAATGCGTTTTAATTCCCTTTTATTATTGTTTAATTTGAGTTACAATGGTATGACGTTAAATTTTATTTACACTTGAATGTATTATGAATATTGCTAGGCCAAGTGTGAGGTTGAGCGCTCTATAACCAGGTTTAAACCCCCAATGCTTTGCATTGACCGTTCCAAGGCGGTGACCCCAGCATTATTCATATTTTGTGTTTATGTTGGTTTGTATTGTGCTGTATTGTGCTGTTTTGTACTGTTTGGGCAATCGGTCACTTGCCTTAAATAAAAGACCAACTAATTGTTTTTAATGAAAATTCAATACTTCTCCAGCAGCTGGAGTTTCACTTCTTTATATTGATGTGTTGATACGCAAGTCGCTGATATAATATTTTACGGAATTTTAAAATTAATATAAACTCAAATTTATGAATAATCTACATACGAACACAGATGAAAGCGGGATAAGATTAATGAATAATTCGAACAAAAGCTTAGAAAAAGACAGTTTTTATATTTTAAAGTGCATATCGGATCATTCATAATACATGGTTTTAATAATAAAGAGTGTTATTATATTATCATTTATTTATATGTTTCATTTGATCAAACTATAATATTTTGTATAAAATCATAATTAAAACAAGGGACAAAATTGTCACATAACCAGGTTTTAAATATCAAAAAAGTCTGATAAAGGACTTGTTTCAAAATCAATCTATATTTAGTCGTGGCGACCTTGACCTTGAAAATATCTAAGTAATTCTTTCGCGCAACACACCATACAATGATGCTGAACAAATGTGCCAAATGATTTTAAAATCTGACAATCAATAACATAGTTATGGCCCGGACAAGCTCAATTATTGCCATTTTCGACCTTTGAACTCAAAGTTTGACCTTGACCTTGGAGATATCGACGTAATTATTTCGCCCGATACACCGTCCAAAGATGGTGAACAAATGTGCCAAATATTTTAAAATCTGACAATCAATTACATAGTTATGGCCCGGACAAGTTCATGTATGGCCATTTTTGACCTTTGGACTCAAAGTGTGACCTTGACCTTGGGGAAATTGACGTAATGCTTTCGCGCGACACACCGTCCAATGATGGTTAACAAACATGTTAAATGATTTTAAAATCTGACAATGAACGACATAGTTATGGCCCGGACAAGCTTGTTCCGCCCGCCCGCCAGCCAGCCCGCCAGCCCGCCATCATTCGCCAATCTAATAATCAGTTTTTTCATTCGGAAAACCTGGTTAACAATTTGTCCTCGGACTTTTTACTGTAATAGGAAATTCAGTAGTAATAAACTTAATAATGAATGAAATATATATACAGTCATGTTGTAATCATCTGCGCAATTATAAACCTTATAACGTGTGAAACATTATCATTTGAATGCATGATTAGTTTATCACCGTGATAATCATGAGTTCCCAAACACACATCAATAAAAATTGTTGAACATGAGTTCAAATTTCCCCAGATTATGTATTAAAATAGTGTTTTCAATTAATATAAGCCATAATCAATATAGTATTACTACTTGATTTGTAAATTGTGACTTTTGGAAGAGGAATTGTTCTACAATGGCGCATAGTGGATTTATTTTAACAGTGTCATTATGTCTTTACATTGTTCTTAGAATTATTCAAATTAAGGTATTGACTATTTCAGAATTGACCAGTCGATTGCTATTATGGCATGTACTGTCTCTGCATGATTGAATCCTTATTCCATTCCTGAAATAACACATATTTAACAGTCAGTATTCTTTAACGTCCTCATTTAATGTATGAATTATACAAGTATGGTATGCCAGTATAAATTTGTTTATATGAACAAATATATGCGAACATAAAAAACTATATCTTATGAGTAATAATTACAATCTGGCTTTTGTTTTCAGACTGTGCTTTCAAGTGACCCAATTATCTAAAGCTGCAAAAGAGAAGTCAGCTGATCTCAATAACCTGCCGTCAAAACGAAATTTACTCTCTCATGAATGAAACAGTTTCAAATTTATCAGGAGGACAGAATGAAGTCTCTAAAGGTTTCGTACAATGAACAAGAGAAAACTTTATGGTGGATGGCTTGCGTCTGAATTTAACATCATATCTTTTCGAATGTGCAGACAGAACAGTGAATGAAACGCATGGACATATGAAATACTCAATCCATAACTTGCGTCAGAAAATTATTTCTTTATTAGCAGACTTTGAAAAAAGCGCTGTAAGGGATAAGAAAGAAGAGCTGACACTGAAGTTAGCTCCTCTTGTACATGGGAAAAACAGCTGCAATAGGCTGTACGAGGAATTGTTATATCTCCATGAAGTCATAAATATAGAAGCGGGTACGCCGGAACTGTCTTTTATAGCCAATACAAAATGTCAGAAAACAATACAACTGTTTGAATCATTTTTGGATAAAACTGTCAAAACTTTCCAAACCATGCTTTCGCTGTGAAGGAAGTTTGAATATTATGTGAACTTGTCAAGCGATTCACACACAGCCTGTATTTCAAGCATATGTGTCCTTTCTAATGGACAGCTCCTTTTTGCAGACGTAAATAATAAGAACGTTAAGCTGCTGAACCAGCAGTACCATGTTGTGAGTCACTGTAATGTAACTTCTTTTCAACGGAAAATTTGTCAGATTACATCCAGTGAGAATGCATTGGCTATGAATGATTATTTTTAACCCACATGCCCTGTTTATAACAATCACCAAAAGCCAGTTGATTGCAAGCAGATCATTTCATTTACAACATAGATGCATATTTTTTTCCATCACCAGGGAGACCTATACATTTCCTCTCTCGATGCACTATATAAGTACACACTGAGCGGGAAACTGATTTGCAAACTATATGAAGATATATATGGTGGTTTTACAGGTAATACCATGGTGAATGTATTATGACATTGGGAACATGTTTTGTAAAGTATTGTAGGCCTTCTTGTTCGTTGAATGTAAAATATAGCTATTCATTGTTTGAAAAAAAAAACATATTTTCAAATTTGTCAATTTCAAAACACACTAAACTACATAACACAATTCCTTATTAGTTGTTGAAACAATACGTTTCTTGTTATAAACTTCCGCAAACATAGCTACAGTCTTAAACAATGCACATTAAGAGAGTTGATGGGCCTGTAGCAGTTTCAATTATATGTCAGTGCATTTCTAATAAATGTTTACATGTGGTAATGATATTATTGTTATATATCATTGAATTCTTATATATATATATATATATATATATATATATATATATATATATATATATATATATATATATATATATAAAATAATATATGGACATTTTTAACTCAACAGCAACATATCAAGATTACAAACGTGTGCACACTGACACATACCATGCTTGTGACACTAAGCTTTTTTATTGTTATACGATTGTATTCATATATTTAAGTTACGTTACTACATATTCATTAAATACCCTATGCAATAGATTCATTGCATTATGTTTATTCAGACTATTGCATATTTACTGCAATTTACTGCAATTCAATATATTGATGTTACTCTGCATTGCAGTATACAACTGTGCTGTTAGTCCCGCAGGGACAAATTGTATGTAACCTTCCGCTCTCAGCTCAAAAACCCTGTCCATGGATGGAATTGTCCTGGCCACCTTCACAGACCCAGAACTTCTTGCCCCAGAGGGTGTACTTGTCACCTCTGCAGGCCAGGTGCTTGTCTGCGGAGCCGATTCCCACAATATAATACAGGTAAACAGTGACGGAAGGAAGAAGCTGTCCACTCTGGCTACACGGATGGATGGAGTGGTGGATTTGAAGTGGAGAATCCACTGTCAGTCTGCTACAGCAGTACCACTTCCTCCGTCATTACGGGAAATAAATACAAGGGCAACATCCTGGTGTTCAGAGTGGAATAAAGGCATGTACATGTATATAATAGAATGGGTAATCATATGTAATGTCTACAAAATTAAAAATGTGCTGTTCAGAATTAGAACATTGAAGCACGAAATGTTACAAAACTACACATGTTTACAGTTTCAGATACAAATATTTTGTTTACAAGTGTAGTTTTTCGTTTTACATTTTAACGCTTACCTATAACGTTTACCAAATGTCTGTACGTATATAAACATGTACATAGCCCTTAACGCTGATTTTAGACATAAACTTCTACTTATGCCTTGGCATATAAGAAATGTTTTTTACATATACCAGTCGTGATATTTTAATCAATATTAACTTATAATTGTATAAAATACGGAATTTTAGAACTTTTTTTTCGTCAATCTGGTTGACGGTCTCTTTAACTCCTCACAACATGTTATTTAGATATGATAAGATAAACGACTTCAGTGATTTGAAACGCTAACTGACCGCTATCGTTTTACTGAAAATCTGTTGAATGCAGAGACAAATCTACATGAACAAAACAACATTAATTGGAAGATTGTCTATAAATCATGATCAATGTCAATATTTTTTGTTTACAGAGTCGAACTTACAGGACACTCCAAAATGACAGATCGGACCTCTGGACAATAACGGTTTATCTGGGCAGTTGAACCAAGAAAATCGGGACTTTTTTTGGAAATAAGCAGTTTCAGGCTTTTGGCTAAATACCTTGAGGCGAATGATTTAACTCACTCTAACCGTGTAACCAGGTTTACGACCTGTCTAACATTGAGTGTTCGAACCCCCATGCACAGTGTCCGAGATATTTTCATTCACAAGGTACGTTGTTGTTTTTGTAAACATTTTTCGAAAGACGTAAGGCAGTATTCAAAAATGGTAAGATATCATTTGACTACTAAAAAAATGTAATTACCTTAAAAATAAGGATACAATACACGATACTTTTCTGCACATGAGCAAAGATATTTGGGTTGTTTGCTTTGCCGTTTAATTCACATAGACCTGTTAAATTCACTTCTCAGAATGTTGTAAGTTGATTTGTGTTGTTTTTTGTGAGGATAATACAGACTACATGTATTTACACTTTCGAACAGCAAGTCAATGCGTTTGTAATTTTCGACTATTGCTTGGACCTATATCAGCATTTTTACTTAACTACGCACTGATAAATGCATAATAATTAACATGAACCGAATATCTATTGAATAGTTCTATGAAGAACTTGTTTAAAGCAGTTAAACACACATAAAGCTTATATATACCTAAGACCTTGGCTATATTTGCACCCCATACTTAAGGTATATACAAGTTAAAACTCTGCCGTCAAAATGCAATATAAGAACGCGCGAGACGGAAAATTGATGGCTAGCTACAAATAAGGTATCTGTCCCGTCGTCTGTTTATCCTATTTATCAACAAAAAAACATATACTTAAAGGAAAATATGTGGTATTGATAACGTGTATTGTTTTGGTCCAATATGTATCATTCTATGTTGTTTACACCCTACATAGAAGATATTAAACCCTGAAAAAAGCAGGCATTTGCTTAACAGAAAAAGCGTATTGTCCACAAAAACAACAAGCCTTACATTATGTTGACACTTATAAAGGGTTCACATTTATTAGTCATCTGGCCTGTGCAGATAAAATAAACTGTCGGTCTGAAACCAAAGTTGCAGGTCCGAAATATTAGATTACACGGATAAAAAGTAAACGTGTTTATTTGTTTTATGTTTTGATAATTGTTGTACATAATACACATTGATAAATTGCGTGTCTGTAACAATGAAGTATCAACGAAAGCTTTTAGAAGCTTTAATCACTTTTATTTGACTAATTGGTGTACTCCAACACTTTTACAAAGTTCAATATTTTGTCAAAGTAATCAAGGCGTCCTGCTCCCATGTCAATCGCATCAGTATTAACAGTTTTCATTTATCTGATGATGATTTAATTTTACTTTTAATTTAAATTTTGCAGATGAACTTCAACCAACAAGTTGCATCTTGTAAAGTAAGACAACTCTTACAACTCAAATAATTCGCAAACGTATTTCTGCAGATTTATCGATCTTATTTATATTTATAATGAAACATCCAGTAAAAGGAGGCAATATGAACCTTCAAAGCTCCAGTCTTGACGAAAAAGTATCGGACATGTCAGAAGGACTCCGTGTGTTTTTTTCCAGATGACTGACTGATACTATACTTAGCTGTTAACAGTTACGTAGTAGACTTGTGAATGTACTTTTACAAAAATGTACTTATCAACTGATTTAAATAAGAAATAAAAAAAATGCCAAGTATATATGTTTTATATATTTAGAGTTATGTATTCATATTGTTTCATGACACCTGAGTGGAAATATAAATGCATTTGGTACTGACTGCTTTGAAATTAAACAGAGTTTAAACAATTAAATAACTGATGATATGAATAAAATGTATCTCCTTTGACTATATGTTGAATTGCGTTTGACTGGGCAAGTTGACTACCAAATCGAAAATGTTAAGTTATTCATATTAAAGGAGGAAAGTGTTGTGTCATTGTATAACACGGATGGGAACAAGCTTTATATGGTTGGTTGCCAGGACATACATATTTCAATAAAACTATGCTAGGATGGAAAAAGAATAACTAGAACCAGTACTTGTTGTCTATGGGGGAAATCTAAACAACAATCCCACTGTGGAGATCAAACCCATAACCTCCCGATCACTGATAGTTGTGTTGAGTTGTTTAGTTGTTTGTCGAATGTCATTGTTGTTATGTTTACATCTTTAAGTCTTACAAAAAAAAATAATTATTTGTAAGAGATTAACGTTTGGTTAACATAAAGTATTGGAGTTGTGTCTCATTAACTGATTAAGACCCTGACTATTTATTCACTCCATACAAGGTACACATTAGTTAAAACTGCAGTCCAAATGCAATGAAAATTATTGCAAGCCAAAAAATAAAATGAGATTTTAAAATTAAGGTAACAGCCTCGTCTTTTTTTAATTCAACAAGAAAATCATGTCATTTACGAACAAGCTATATGAAAGATGTTATTGAACCAATGTATTGTGTCGATCTCTTGGAACAATTATCAGTTAAAATAGGTTTCATTAATTGAACAGGTATGAAACTATTATTTTAACACCCACCTTACAGAGAAGATATTCACACCTATCGGACGCAGGCATTTGTTTTACAGAAAATAAGTATTGTCCATAGAGTCCTTAACAACAAGCCTTTAATTGTGTTGACACTTTAAAGGTTCAAATTTATCAGACATCTGGTCCGGCGAGATAACAGAAACTGCCGGTCCGAAACCAAAGTTGCGGGTGTGTTACTGTACATAACAGGAATAAACAAAGAAAACTAAGTTTGCCTGTTTTATTTGATGATAATTGTACACAATAAACATTAATAAAATGCGTGTCTGTAAAAGTAAAATATCATTCAACACTTTCTTCAAATTTTTTGGGACATTTTACTACAACATACGGTCAATCTTACTAATTAGTGTACTACAACACTCTTTAAAATTTAATGGTTTGTCGTAGTAGTCAAAGCGTTCTTCTTCCAAGTTAATGATATCAGCTTCCATAAATCCGAGGTTTCGGATGGTCAATAAAGTTAATTGTAATTTAAATTTGCAAATTAAATTCAGGCTACGAAATGCACGTTGTAAAGCAAGACGACTCTTAAACAGATTTCGCGAAACTATTCTACAAGAGTTGTCACTCGTATTTAAATTTATTATGAAAACAGCCCTTGAAAAATTCGCCGTGTATATATGTTTTATATATTCAATATTACGTATTAAAATATGGTTTACCTGAGTGGAAATATAGCAACATGAGTTACAAAATGCTTTAAAATAAAAACGATTTAACAATCAAATATCGTATAAAACGAATAAATATGTATATCCTTCGACTCTTCGTGGTATTGCGTTTGGATTGTGCAGGTTAACTACCAAATATAATCTGTTCAGATATTCATCTTCTTTAAAACTTAAATCATTAAGAAAAAGTCCACTTTAACTACTCAAAACAGGAGATAAAAATCTGATTTAAGTAAATGAGGACAGTGTTGTGTCTTTGTAAAACAGGGATTGGCACTACATTTTTATGGTAGGTTGCCTAATGTTTAAAAATGTCAATGGAACCTTGCTAGCCTGGACAAAAAGGAAATAACCCAGAGCCAAGTACACATAATAAGTATAAAGTCAGTAAGCATGCTTATTGATCAAAACGATATTTTTATAATTAAATGTTTAAGCGTGTTATATGTTGGTTGGCTAATTGCTCGGTCAGTCTTAAGGTCGTTTTTAGCCAGGGATACTGATATACCATACTATTCGGACACGCATGGCTATACACAGATATTGAAGCTTGACATAATATATCAAAGTTATACACACATGATTTTTAATGTATAATGTATAAACACTGTTTATTTGATAAAACCTATATTATTAGGAAAAGGTAAAATAGTGTAAAATCAAATATTTTTTTTTATATATGAACAAAGCGTTATCGCGGGAACAATTTTCGAGTGCGGTTGGCGAAAACGGAAGTAAACATGAACACATATAATGTCACTGTAGTGTAGATTTCAAATGAAGTTGATGTAATATATTTGTTAGTTTTATTCATCATAAACCATCTTAAACAGCAGAGTCAATCTAAAAAGGTGGGGACGAAGACAACCAAATGAAGACATGTGCAGAATTCTTCGAATATCTAGACCTCGTAATATAATAACATAGTGTGTTGTATTGTTTGTGATACATACATTTTGTAGCTTAAGCTTCTATTTTGTGCAATATACCGGAATCGTTTGACAATCGTCGGCGCAGGATCACAATATCAAACATTATTTGAAAGTCCTTGATACAAGACTATATTTCTATTCCCTGTTGTAGAGATCACAGTTTACTGATATTTGGTAAATGTGTCGTCAATAAATATCTATACAGATTTGAATATAGCCCATTACTTTTAAGATGTCATATATTCAAACGCAAATTCTATGTTTAGCTTATTCAGCCGTTGTGTATTGGAGCCGAAACCTTTTGAAGAATTTTGAAAAAGAGCTATTTTTTGTGAGTGCAAATACTAACAGAGAAACGCATAGGGTTACAAAAAAAATATTTAGGTATCTTTGTATTTCTATCAATGGAGGCCATACTGTGCAGTCAAGCTTGACCATAATCACATGTTTGATGGAAAACCTGACAATCATTAGTTATGAAAGTTGTGTTGATGAATAGCCTCTACATTTAGACCATAGTACAGGTTAACACAACTTGCACGGGAATTGAACACTTTCATCGTAACGCCTGCTCGCCCACTCGCCTGATTTTTCTAACATGTAAGCCGTGAATTTGCGTCAACAAAGCCGGCATAATATTTTTATTAACTAGCGCTTATACACGGTTACTTACACTTTGTTAATTTGACAGTTGCGTCTACTAACTTGATTTAACCACGTTAGCAACCATTTGTAACTGTATGGCTGTTGATGTATGCGAAGTTATGTGCATTGTAATTGTCCAGTACCTACGTACAATATGCCCCTTAAATATTAACTCGTCTAAGTCGGGAACTTATCATTTCATCAAGGTGAGCCAAAAACACATTCAATAACACTTAAGCGAAGGAAATTGCCACATATTTAAGATTTATGAATTATGAGACACTATCAATCTGAAGATCAAATCTAGTCATCCGCAAATCGATTGCCCTTATTTATATAAAAAAAATAATGTATTTTATTCGAAACGGTATTATTTGTATGTTGATACAATCCATGTCATCACATCTTTTATGGCATGTTAATCAAGTAATGATTGCTTTGCAATCAAAATATACATGCAAGTAGTTTTATTTCACACAAATAAAATGTTTTCTTCATCAAAATATAAGCAAGTTCTTGAACATGAAAACAACATGCGATACGTACATTTTATTTAAACAAACATAAACATTGAGAACACTGCTTTAAATAGACCCATTATCACATGGCAACATACACTTTAAAATTAACTTTTAAACAACCAATTTGCCTATTTCGATTAAAACAATTCGTATTGTCAGATCGAGTGAAAAAAAGAAACAGCAAAACAACGCAGGGAATACCCAGTTTGAACCGTTTTAAAAATCAAAGAGAAATTTGAGTAGAATAAATGATTAAAGAGCTTCGTGTATATTGTTCATAAAACAATATATCGTTAAACATACACAATGTCACCATGAAGTGAAATTAATGCTCAATACTGGAAACGTTCAGAAGTTGAAAGTAAACGACACATTATTTATCTAATACAGTCTTTGAGATAAATATGTCATTTTAAATCTCAACAATTAAGGTGTTAAAATGCATCACCTGTATATATAAATCTTATTCATACAGACTGCATAATGTATTACAGTAATACAATGCTAACATGTTTTTATAAAAATACATATAAATGTGCCTATATTAACAGACATATGTTTCATGATCAAACGCTTGTATGAATAACCGGAAGAGCCTATGACAGTTTTCGGTAAGCCTTAAAGGGACTTGTTCACATATGTTTTAAATGACACTTTTCAAATCTTTTTGTAACAAATTCAAACAATAAATGAACAATGTACATCAGTTAGCAAAGTAACACTGTTTTGTTGTATATTCACAATGATCTTATCAGATTGAAAATTAAAATTAAAAAAAATAAATAAACAAAACTATTTTAGAGAGATAAACTAACATTAAGATGAAATGTGTATAAGTGGACAAACATTATGAGAATTAATCTCAAATCACCTATCTGTGTAAAAAACAACATTCTGGCATGCAACGTACGGAATACGGTCGTACATTAAATGACTAAATGTGTGCTGGATGCACGACTGGTTATTCTCCGCCCCTTCGATAAAACCATCTAATATAATATTTTGTACTTCATAATCTTGGTAAAAAGAAAATCTAGCCAGGCTTGAAATATCTTGCATCTTGTTCTCAAAAATACCTGTGATGACATCCGTCATGAATTTTGACATTCTTTCAGCCGCTGAAGGTCACAGTCCACAAGTAAAGATGAATAACTGACCAATGTCCAGAATAGATGTTTTTTTGTTAGAGGGGGGAATTTTTTCTAATATACCAAAAGTTGAGACTCTGCACTCAATGAGCAGAACATTATCCAGTAAGTATAATGAATGTCTGTGCTCAATGCGCCTGGCTTCTTGCACGAACAAAAATTTTAATATGCGGTTATAATTAAAAAATAGCATTATGAATGGCAAAAACATAAGGGCTTTCGCAATCGTCTAATATTGCACGTAAACGCATGTTTTGATAAAACGTGTGGCGTATTGTTTTACATTGCAAACTTAAAATTCCTTCCAGAATTGCAGACGTGGTTAATCGAGCAATATCAGAGGTTATGTGTCGCCCCTGTTTCGATGTTGAAAACTGACATAGATGTACCTTTAGAACATATTTATGTGCCCTCGTCCACCACGGAACTTAAGAGAGGCCAGAAAGACGTACATGATTTGAGCAGCCACAATGAGTTACTGTATTGCAAAGGGAAGCAGGTAAATACAATTTATATTCAAGGTGATCCGGGTTGTGGTAAGACGACGTTTTCTACGAAGCTTGTTCTTGATTGGTGTAAAGCTCATTCGACAAGTATTGCCAGTACTACTTAAGAGCCCACATGCAATACAACTGCCAGAAAGGCTGCACGAAAGCCAGCAAACTTAAAGATTGAAAATTGAAGATTGGAAAAACTTGTGTTGAGCCTAATAGACAAGACGTGCCTTATTTTCTGCATTTTTACATCAAACACTTTACGTTTTATAAAATAAATCTTCCCCCAGAATAAGCAGATTTGCCTAGGGGTCAATCTATTATGGAAATTGCATGAACAAGGAACTCTTTTAAGCCATTCCTGAACAACACTTATTCAAAACAACTTAAACGTGCCTATACAACGTAAATGTTACATTGCAAGTGTTAACTTTATTTACAATGATAACATATTTTAAACACAAGTTACCACATTTGGCCAATAATAACAAATTGGGAATAAACATCTGTAATTTGAATGAATTCTTTTAAGCCATTCTGCGATATTAATCTATTCAAAATCTAGTTTGGAAGACTACCCGACGTTGACGCAAGGTAGACATACAATAATATGCTTCTTGTAAAATTAGACTAGAGTTCAACGTATTTCAGTAAGCAACGATCAACAAAGTGAAAGTAAAACTACAGCTGCATCAACAGAACATACATAATAAACATGAATGCGATTCCTGTATTTATTTTGTTTAATGAACTGATTGGCTTAGCCTATGAAACAACGTTACTGTAGTTGACTCGGCACACATAGAAAACAAACACACACTAGTGAGTAACACTGGGGTCACCGCCTTGAACGGTAAATGTAAGGCGTTAGTGGATCAAATTTGTTTTAAGGAGCACCCGACGCCACACCTGTTTCTTAATTAAATCCAACACACATTTTTTCCAGATTAATCTATACAATTAACCGATTGCATGATTTTACATAAGAACTTCGCACTGACATATTATTTCCCGTGGTAAGTGCATGTCAAACCTGAGTTAACTTGTCAACTATCGTACGTGACGCAGCTTGGTGAGTGGCATGTTTAAGGCTCTGCAACAGCGCTACCAGTGTGTCGATAGCTCTGTCACTGTCCTGGATTGTCATGGACATTGTGGACGCATGTCGCACTGTACGCCCGACATCCCTGGCCTAAAAATTGACTATAGGTCACAACAGTTTTATATACAATGAAGTACTTTAATAGTGCATGTATATTATGTTTTTTAAAAGTCTTTGTATATGCATTATTATAGTTTAATCCTAAACTAAAAGCCTCACTATAAAAAAACAATCATTTTCTTCATCAACATTTTTTAGTTTAAATACAGTCTAAAGACTGCTCCTCAACCAACATCATCAGCATAGATTCCGCCGTCTTAGAATGTTTCGGCCCTTTACTTCAGTCACTGTGTGTTGGTTGATTGCCTCCAGCTCTTCTCCTCTCGCCTCAGCCACAGCCAGCTTGATGCCCGTTCGGCTGCTTGGCTCAGTCTCTGGATAGCCACTCGTCTCTCCCTGCCAGTTGTTCCTAATGCTGTCATCAGTCTGTGTACGGACTGGGAACAGAATCCTCTAACGCCAACTTCCACGGGAAATAGCCAAGTTCGCCAGCCTTGTTGCTTGCACAGATCCATCAGTTCTGTGTACTTGGCCTTCTTCCGCTCGTAGGCCTCTTCACATCTTGCCTCCCATGGTACTGTCAGCTCTATGGTGACGAGCTTCTTTCCTGTCTCTGACCACAGTACAATATCTGGTCGTAGGGTCGTCTGAACCACGTTTGGGAAAACAAGCCTTCTATCAAGGTCAACTTCCATCTTCCAGTCTCTAGAGCCATCAAGAATTGATGCTTTTGTTGGTTTCTGTGTCTTCACGGTCTCACCCGATTTGACAAAAGCGATGTGCCCATGGTGGGGGTGATTACCATGTTCCTTCTTCCTTTCCTTCTCTAGCCAGTCAGCCAACTCTCTGAGGATCAAGTCGTGCCTCAGCGACATCCGTCAGGGCTGTCAACATCCATCCAGCTTGGACGTGTGTTGTTGTCGTCATTGTGAGGTCATCCATGAAGCCTCTGCTAGATGGGAGATAGATTCCTGACTCTGTCTTTGGTCCACGTGTCTCACGTTGGGCAGCATTTATCAGCAGGTTCATCCCCATGATGAAGAGCACCACGGAAACTGTGCAGCCGGTAACGATTCCCTTCTCCAACTTCTGCCATCTGGTTACCAACAGTAAACCGGAGCTTGATTCCATCCAGGTAACTGGTGATGATTTTCTGAATGTGGCCGTCCACATGGTAGTGTCGGAGGGCTGTATAGATGAGCTGGTGTGGAATTGACCCGTATGCGTTGGCCAAGTCGAGCCAAACTACAGTGAGATCCTTCCTCCCTTTCTTCGCCTCACTTATTAGCTGTGTGATAGCACTGGTGTGCTCTATGCAGCCGGAGAAACCGGGAACTCCTCCCTTCTGGACCGAGGTGTTGATGTATGCGTTGCCTGTCAGGAAAGATGTGAGTCTTCTTGCAAGGATGGCAAAGAATATGTTTCCCTCGACGTTGAGCAGCGAGATCGTTCGAAACTGGTTGACCGCCTTAGAATTGCGTTCCTTCGGTGTGAATATCCCCTCGGCCTCCTTCCAAGCCTCTGGTACATCCCCCTTCCTCCAGACTACTTTGAAGAGCCTCCATAAACGCTTGAGAAGTAGTCGGCACATCTTGTACACTTTATACGGGATGGCATTGGGTCCTGGCGCCGAAGCAGCTCTGGCCTTTTTTACAGCTTCTTTCACCTCGCCAAGCGTAGGTTCCGTCGCATTCAGCTGTTTTTCGGGTTCCTCCGCTGGATCTGTTCTGTCACAGTCCCCTAGCACGTCCTCTCGATTGGGGTCAGAATGGGTAACATGAAGGAAGTTCTCTATTTCCTCTAGTGGAGTTTCCAACTTTCCTGACCTTTCTTTGTCGAGGAGGGATCTTGCGAACTTGTATGGGTTGGCTGTGAAAGCTGCCCTCTTCTTTGCCCGTTCCCGTGTATTTCTTCTGCTGTTTTCTGCTTTCCGTACTGATGTCAGCTGTGTCCGAACTGTATCTCTAAGCTGTGCAAGTCCAATCCTCTCTGTGGGTGAACTAGCACAGTACCTTCGTCTCAGCTGCTTGAGTTCCCGTCTTAAGTTCTGGATACGAACTTGCCGCCTGTTTGGTCTTGGAGGTTCCTTCCGCACTCTCTCCTCTTCTAGTCAAAATCTCTCCTTTCCTACAGAATATATCAAGGTTGTGAGGGTGGTCAGCTTCCGGTCTACTGGTCCTTGCATGGATGCTTCGAGGATGTTCTCTAGGTCCTCGTCCAGTTGGGTCCATGATGTCTTGTCTGAAGCCTTGGGCCACTTAATCCTTGGTTTCCTGGTTATAGTGGCAGTGTCTTGCTGTGGTCTATCCGGATCAGTCGCCTTGCTTGCTTCAGGGCTGTTTTGAGTCTGTAATAGCTCTAAAAGGGGGTCATCATCCTCCTCAGGATTTCGAAAGACATCCTGTGAGGTCTCCTGAACATAGAGTTCTTCAGTACTGTGGGTTGAATCCAGACTGGAGTACTCCTGCGTCTCACTAGCCAAACTTGCTATGCGCTGTCCTTGTGATCTCACACGTTGACAATCAGACTTCCCTCGGTGAATGCGTAGACCGCGTTGGTTCTTGCAGCACACCTTTCCGCAATTACAAGTGACCGATCCATCTCTATTCGTAGTCGGTTGGGCAGGCCGTGTCGATTCCATAAAATCCGTCCATGTGAGTCTATCATCCTCCCCCCCTCTCGGTAGACTCTGAGGGTGTCTTTCATTTGTGGAGTCTGTAGCTGTTCGTTGGGTGTCCCCTCACGAGGACTGCAGTTCGGGATTCTACCCCTAGTGCCCCTGTTCCAGTCTGTTCCTGGCGCCATCTGTCTCTCCAGCGTCACCATTCTGTTCTTGGTTGTCATCCAGTCTTTCCTGGAAGTCACTGGTGCCTCCAGATATCGAATTAGTTTAAATACAGTCTTAAGACTGCTCCTCAACCAACATCATCAGCATAGATTCCGCCGTCTTAGAATGTTTCGGCCCTTTACTTCCATGAACATTCTGATAGCGGTGGGCCCACAGTGGTGATCAGTCACTGTGTGTTGGTTGATTGCCTCCAGCTCTTCTCCTCTCGCCTCAGCCACAGCCAGCTTGATGCCCGTTCGGCTGCTTGGCTCAGTCTCTGGATAGCCACTCGTCTCTCCCTGCCAGTTGTTCCTAATGCTGTCATCAGTCTGTGCACGGACTGGGAACAGAATCCTCTAACGCCAACTTCCACGGGAAATAGCCAAGTTCGCCAGCCTTGTTGCTTGCACAGATCCATCAGTTATGTGTACTTGGCCTTCTTCCGCTCGTAGGCCTCTTCACATCTTGCATCCCATGGTACTGTCAGCTCTATGGTGACGAGCTTCTTTCCTGTCTCTGACCACAGTACAATATCTGGTCGTAGGGTCGTCTGAACCACGTTTGGGAAAACAAGCCTTCTATCAAGGTCAACTTCCATCTTTCAGTCTCTAGAGCCATCAAGAATTGATGCTTTTGTTGGTTTCTGTGTCTTCACGGTCTCACCCGATTTGACAAAAGCGATGTGCCCATGGCGGGGGTGATTACCATGTTCCTTCTTCCTTTCCTTCTCTAGCCAGTCAGCCAACTCTCTGAGGACCAAGTCATGCCTCCATCTATATCTTCCCTGTGTCAGTGCTGTACTACAAGATGACAGAACATGCTCTAGGATGCCTACTCTGTCACACAGGCTGCATTTTGGCTCTGCTGTTAGTCCCCATCGGCACTAGTTCGCTGGGGATGGTAGTAGGTCATAGACAGACCTGAGCAGAAAGGAAAACCGAAAAGGCTCATACTTCCAGATGTCTCCCCAGGTCAACTTCCTGTCTGCGGTATTCCACGTGGTCCATGCTCCCTGCGCTCCCATCCCCACAGCCCTTGCTTGTCTGGCATTTTCTTCCGCCCTCTTGACCTCAGACTGAATCATCGCTCGCCTCTCTTTCTGGTCTGATCGGCTCCACAGTACCACATTTCTCGCACCAATTCCTTCACGTCCAACTGCAGTCACTCCGACAATGTCTTTGTGCTTGAGCGTGTTCTCTGCCTTGCTCACAGACTCTGTCGCTGACCATTTCCTGCTCGTTCGGGTTTGGATCCCTGCCTCACGGATGAACTCGTCCGGAGAGTCCCTCAAGGTCAACACAAGTCTTGCTTTTGCTGTCTTGAACTCTTCTACCAGTGAAGATAGCGGGAGCTGTAACTTGTTGCTCTTCCCATAGAGTCCAATACTGGTAAAGCTGGGTGGAACTCCTAGCCACTTCCTGAGGTGTCGACTAGTGATTCTCTCCAGGGCTTCCACTGTTGTGCTGGGTACCTCGTAAAGCATCAACGGCCAGATTAGTCTTGGGAGCAGTGCATGCTGGTAAAGCCAGGCTTTGAACTTGCCGGGTAGTCCGCAGCGGTCTATCTTCTTGAGACCCTCCTCTACCTGTTGCTTTAAGTTCTTGACATTGTCGCGATCTTGTAGGCTTGCATCAAACCACTTGCCCAGGCATTTTATTGGACTCGTCACTATGGAAGGAATCTCTTCGTTCTGTACGTAGAGTTTGAACCTCTCTGTTGTCTGTCCTTTCTTTATGACAAGAGATCTGGATTTTGCTGCTTTGAACTTCATTCTTCCCCATGAAGCGACATCCGTCAGGGCTGTCAACATCCATCTAGCTTGGACGTGTGTTGTTGTCGTCATTGTGAGGTCATCCATGAAGCCTCTGCTAGATGGGAGATAGATTCCTGACTCTGTCTTTGGTCCACGTGTCTCACGTTGGGCAGCATTTATCAGCAGGTTCATTCCCATGATGAAGAGCACCACGGAAACTGTGCAGCCGGTAACGATTCCCTTCTCCAACTTCTGCCATCTGGTTAGCTGGTCACCAACAGTCAACCGGAGCTTGATTCCATCCCGGTAACGGGTGATGATTTTCTGAATGTGGCCGTCCACATGGTAGTGTCGGAGGGCTGTATAGATGAGCTGGTGTGGAATTGACCCGTATGCGTTGGCAAAGTCGAGCCATACTACAGTGAGATCCTTCCTCCCTTTCTTCGCCTCACTTATTAGCTGTGTGATAGCACTGGTGTGCTCTATTCAGCCGGAGAACCCGGGGACTCCTCTCTTCTGGACCGAGGTGTTGATGTATGCGTTGCCTGTCAGGAAAGATGTGAGTCTTCTTGCAAGGATGGCAAAGAATATCTTTCCCTCGACGTTGAGCAGCGAGATCGTTCGGAACTGGTTGACCGTCTTGGAATTGCGTTCCTTCGGTGTGAATATCCCCTCGGCCTCCTTCCAAGCCTCTGGTACATCCCCCTTCCTCCAGACTACTTTGAGGAGCCTCCATAAACGCTTGAGAAGTAGTGGGCACATCTTGTACACTTTATACGGGATGGCATTGGGTCCTGGCGCCGAAGCAGCTCTGGCCTTTTTTACAGCTTCTTTCACCTCGCCAAGCGTAGGTTCCGTCGCATTCAGCTGTTTTTCGGGTTCCTCCGCTGGATCTATTCTGTCACAGTCCCCTAGCACGTCCTCTCGATTGGGGTCAGAATGGGTAACATGAAGGAAGTTCTCTATTTCCTCTAGTGGAGTTTCCAACTTTCCTGACCTTTCTTTGTCGAGGAGGGATCTTGCGAACTTGTATGGGTTGGCTGTGAAAGCTGCCCTCTTCTTTGCCCGTTCCCGTGTCTTTCTTCTGCTGTTTTCTGCTTTCCGTACTGATGTCAGCTGTGTCCGAACTGTATCTCTAAGCTGTGCAAGTCCAATCCTCTCTGTGGGTGAACTAGCACAGTACCTTCATCTCAGCTGCTTGAGTTCACGTCTCAAGTTCTGGATACGAACTTGCCGCCTGTTTGGTCTTGGAGGTTCCTTCCGCACTCTCTCCTCTTCTAGTCCAAACCTCTCCTTTCCTACAGAATATATCAAGGTTGTGAGGGTGGTCAGCTTCCGGTCTACTGGTCCTTGCATGGAAAATCCCACAACAAAATCCCAAAATAATATATATAGAAGCAAAACAATAATGATGAACTAAGATATGTCGTGATAATTATTTTTTTTACAAAAGTGTCTTACCCATTCCGAAATCAAGCTCATTGAAAACAAAATACTCGTTTGAATCCCAAGTATCGAGTATGAAAGTAAGTGAGAGGATCTTACATTTCAATGGTTGCTTCTTGCAATATTTGGTAATAAGACAACTAGTATTGAAAGTAAAATTAAACGCGTTCATGATCATATTTAAAATACAACAACTTGTAACGTGTAACACGCATGCATTTGTAAAAAAGGCTTGTTCCGTATTGAATCATTATTGAACCTTTCATTACAAGATTCACAAATAAAAAGAACGATTACACATTTTGCACAATTTACCTTGGATAAATGTATTATGTCTGCTATACGACTTAATTAGTTTCAAACGTATTATAATCAAACATGATGACAATGTATGTGCGGATACAGTCTCTTGACAGATTCGAATAACCAACCAGATTGTTTTAATCCTGTCTGAGTTATGGCCCCTGATTTGTTTTTTTAATTTGCCTCATTATCCCAGACTTTAGTACCGGTGCATTGTACAAGTAGGCACTCTTGTTTAACAATATCGATATGCATGCATGTGCTTCGTTTTTCACCAAAACTTAACATTTATAAAATATAATGTACATACATACAATACTAATGATATCATTACAACTTTACTGAATACAGTATTTGAAATGTTTACCTGGCATATGTTATCGTATTCCGTTGCAGTTTGTTAATTCAGATATAAAAACAATGTGAAGGCGTGCAGTCGTAGTTCATTAAGGTAGCGCACCTCTAATGGGCACATATCCAAATATAATCTAAGTAATTATTTTCTTAATCAGCATCATTTCACTGAACTACATGCAAATTTGTAGGTAGGCTTTCCATGCTTTTTAAAAAAATATACCGATTTTTTTCAAAACCATCCCCACGCTCGGCTTTTGTCCAGTCTATTTTCACCCCTGGGGTATATAAAAAGTTCCATAATTCATTCAAATTTCCAAATATGGGCATGCAGTTGGTGTGTACAGATGCTGTAACTTTTTTATATTTAGGTGTTTAAAGTTTAAACAAGATGAAATAAGTATTCTTTTACAGACATTATTTTTTTACAAATTTTTATCTATGGAAGAGCGCCATGAAATGTAAGTGATTTCAGCCAAGTAAAAATTGGGTCGGTTAAAAACAAAGTGTCATAAAATTCAAAATAGTATCATTTAGGTCATATTTTAAACTTAGTTTTAATAGAAACACTATATACAGCAAAAATACCAAGAAATAGACAGATTTACCGTTTACTTTTTGAAATAAAAATTAAAATGCAACATGCATGGTTCGTATTTTCAACAGTAAATCACCCAATTTCGCCATAACGTTGTTTTATTTTTAATAACTGAAGAATGTGCATAAAAATTGCAACATATTTAACAATAAATATAGCTTATATGCCATATTAAATCAAATTACGTTAGAAAATAAATAAAACGCGTCGCAAAAAAGTATACGTCGTCGGCAGGATTCGAACCTGCGCTGGAATATCCCAAAATATTTCTAGTCTATCGCCTTAACCACTAGGCTACGGCACCTAATAGTAGGCTCTTCAACCTTCGAAGAAATCGCGGGAAATCATTAGAGGTGCGCTACCTTAACTCTCAAAGGAGACATGACGTTGACTTAACTATGATCAACAGGAGTCGTCTTGACGCCACCACGTCGTTCCTCTAATTTCGTAGCGGATACATGTCAAAGAGATTGTCTGTAATTCCTCTAGAAATAGAGTTGCGGTCGTTGTTAGTAAAGGATATTGATACCCCGAAATACAATAATAGGCTTATTTGGATATTTTAGCATTAAGTTTCACTCTATATAATGGCTATTAGTACATAGCATTCTTATAATATTTTTTTGTGTGATGAATTATTTATACTTCTGTTCTATGTACAATTGTGTTAGGCTATATCACTCGGCTATATTCCAAATTAGTTAAGTCCTCAAGGCGTACACATATACCTACACTTATTTGAGGAGATTGATGAAGAATGTCTTGTTCAACAGTAGACGCTTAAGTTTTTTTTAAATTGCATTGTAGTATTGTAACTCAGTGACTGAAAATCAAAATATGAGTCTCGCTCTGCGAAAATGGGGTTTAATGCATGTGCGTAAATTGTCGCGCCAGATTACATCGTGAAGTCTTCGTAAAGACGACACTTTCCACATAAACTTCTCGCTAAGGTGATACGTCCTTTAAACAAAAAATACAATAGAAGCAGTAAGTATTGTTCCTTATAAGCCTGTGTGGAATGCATATGCATTGAGGCAGATTTGCAATAGCAATGCTTATATCAATATAAGAGGTATCATATGAACAAACCGTGTGCATGTCCTGGTCTATCTGAAACGTTTCCAAATAGCAAACACAATTACTAAATATTCTCTCAAAGTTATGCTTATTCATCGATGATTTTTTATTTTACTCAAATATATACAAAATAAAAGCAAACATGATTATATTTCTGTAAGCATACCCAGATCATTTGAATATAGGAAGTTAAAACGAAATTAAAAGCGCTAGAAGAACATCTTATTCGGGTAATCATTTTCATGATCTAATCAGAAACGTTGAAGTCCATCTATTAATGTAACGATCTTTGTATAAGATAAACAACACGCATGACTTAACACATGAATGTTTGAACAATTATGGATTTTATTTCATACGAACACATTAAACACAGGCAGACTGCAAAGGCAATTTTGGGCGACAATTAATGCACATGCACAGACTCTGGTATGTTGGAAACGATATCACGGACGGTGGGGTGTTGGAAATTGATTACTCTATTGCAAAAGGCTAGCTGTTGTTTTGTTTAAGAGATTCTATACACACACACACACACTAACAAAGACAGGCACATCACTGGCAATAAGAAAGACACTCTAGATCTAGTGGTCTCCCTTTATGTCGAAGGCACGAGAAAAGTGATGAGTTTAAAATCAATTAAACAATTAAAATATACTCCGGATAATATTGGAAAATGGATTTTTTAAATCAGTGAGAAAACGGTAACATTTTGGTTAGCTATATGAACGCATATTAAAACTTAATACTTAGTTAATTAACATGATAAATTTTAAATAATATTGTAATGGGTGCAGCCATTTTGTCCCGTGCATAATTGATGCCGCACGTAACAAATAATGCCTAAACTGTCCACGTGATGAAAATTTAAAAGTATACTGCGCAAAAAAGAAAAAGGACAGCAATAAGTAAATTATATAGAAGTTTAGAGAAAATACTTGCAGATATGAATGACAAAGCAAATTTTAAAAAGTGGGAACAATGTGATGTTAATCTTAACCCTAAGCCGTATCCAAAAGCAGGTGATAAACGCAAACGACATGTAGGAAGTTTGCGTAGCGTTAATGAAACAGATACGAGTTTGAAAGACGAAACACAAGTGAAACAATCACAGAAAAAGAAAAAATGAAAAGACCAGGAATTTAATCAAACGGAAGACATTGTGATGAAAGAACTAAAATAAATAAACATTTAATTTAATAATGTTCTTACGAAAGACAGCACAGAACTAAAAACCATGACAAAAGATATCATTGGCCAATTGAAAGACGAGCTCTTAGGCTCAATAACCTTAAGAGTGGAAATTCCTGAGAGCGAAATTTTTGAGAAGGCGGAAACAAACAGCAAACTGTCGAATCAGATAGAAGAAATGAGCCAGAGACTGAAAGGTAAAGAGGATTAAAATGAAATGTTGAAACGGACCATCGCAACTTAGGAAACTGCAAACGATCTCAGGTTCAACGATATTGAACAGTATAACAAACGCAGCAATATTAAGATAGATGGAGAACGGGACAAGGAAAACATAACTAGCTTAGAAACTGCTGACAAAGTAATATATCTCCTCAATCGAATCATCACAGACCTAAAATTAAATCGCGACGACATTGGCATTGCTCATATAATTGGGCCGTTCTACTCTCGAAAGAGCCGACCAATAATCATAAAAATGATGTCGAGAATGACGAAAACCAAAATAATGAGAAACGCGAAAGCCTTGCGTACACTAAAAGACCCAGTGTATGTGAATGATCACCTAACAAAGCTCAATACCACAATACCTGCTTGCGTTAGGAAAAAGCAGTGAGACATAGTCGTGTCGACTTGGCCATGATAGGGAAATGTGTACTACCGCGACGTCAACGAGATAGTTCACAAAGTCAACCAAGACCAATGACAGTACTTGCTAGATCTACCATGTCCTAGCACTTAAGCCAGTATTGAAATGTGATCTCTTTTCTTTTATAAAAACCGTGTCCATAAACCTGAAACGCACCACGAGATTTTCACAGTTGAACATTGTATATGACGTGCAGACCGCGCAACAAGAGGGCGAGAAAAACGATTCTACTCGCAGGAACACTTATTTAATTGTCTCTTAACGGTAAAATTATACTTTTGCTCGATGCCTTTAGGTTTACAATGTATAAGTACGCAAAGGATTAATACAATCAATACATACACGTTTACTATTAACAGAGTTATTTATAAATATTAACTATCACTGAAATTATATACCCATGAGGCTTATCTAGTTTTTCATTTTCGCGCTAGACTTGCCGACTTGTTGGATTTTTTAAAACTAAATCTACATATAAAGGGGGCGTGAAAACCGCAAAACGTAATCGAACTTTAACGATGTTTTTATAACCGCACTCAGTGTTGGGTTTTTCATTCGAAACTATCGCTGTTATTGATTGAATGTTTAGTACCTTTTTACACACCATTCTTTTCTGCATACTGTAACTTAAATCCCCGTTAATAACTATCTACTACAACAATTAAATCTAATAGGCAGCATACACAATAGAGTCTACGCGGTATTGTTTTTGAACCCAACATACTGTAAACAAAATTAAAATGAACGATACACTATAAAATAGATTTTCTTACAATGAGCTTTTTATATAATAAAAGTCCCCACGATATCTATAACATATACAAAACCAAGAGATGAATCTATTTTTTTTCATAAATAATTCAATATTTTTTGGTTGTAAATTAGTTATATCATTTTATGTTAACACAACAAAAACGGATTGTACGTTTCTAATGCACGCCTGCACCGTGTTTGTGTTTCTTGTTTAATCTTACTATAGCTGGTAGAGGCAACTACTGTTTTTAATTGTTAATCAGTAGTATAGCGGTGGATGCATTACGCACGTACACACACGAAGGACAGACGAATGAACTCTTTTTGAAAAGTTGATATAAGTTGTGTAATTGTATTACCCTCTTAAATGATTTGCGTTATTAATGCGTCTATGAGTGGTAGATAAAATAACTTTTGTCCAACAATTAGTGGTAGTTGATAGTAAAACCAAATGGTTCATTTATTTATTTTTTGTTCAAACTTATTCTGTGTTACAATTGTGAAAATGCCAACAACGAACTTAACACGTTCATTTTATTTAAATTTGAAACTTTGACTAAATCGGAAAAAAAAATATTCTTAAAAAAGTGTGTTGTAAATCAAACAAAACTATATGTAACCCTCGGATTCGCTTTCTTGTATATTACTGTTTTGTTGTTGTAATGCCTTTTCCTTTTTGGTGCAAAATGAATCACTTTACACACACAGTAAAACACACCAATGCATGCATAATGCAAGCAATCACGCTATCTCGAACACAAACGAATTACCTTTTTTTTCAAAAATAGTTTTCAACATGTTTGGTTTGATGTACCTAAGAGAATGTTGTTCTGTTTGGTTAAATGTTTTTTTTTCTTTGTCCTTTTAGTTGTATTATATATTTAACAAGATACCGAGACATATACACGCGCTTACACTCGCACACAAATACACACACTCGCACACACACACACACACATACACACTAGCGCATGAACGCACGCACATACACACATACACGCGAAAGTGAGCATATATTTATTAACAATTACATTTTATCAACAAGTAGGCGTACAAACTACACATTTTTGTTTTTGTGAAAAATTAATCAGTTTTAAACACACACACAGAAAAACACAACAATGAATGGCTACATGCAAGCAACCACGCTCTCTCGAATACAAACGAATTACCAATTTTATTGTTTTTGTCTAATAGAGTTTTCAAAATGTTTGGTTGTTGTATCTTATGAATGTTCTTCTATGTTTAATGCTGTTCTGTTTGTTAATTTTATTTCTTTGTCCCTTTAGATGTATTATATATTTTCACAAAATACCGGGACATATACGCGCGCCTACACACGCACACGCACACACACACGCGCATGAACGTACACACACACACACACACGCATGAATGTACACACAAACACATGCACGAACGTGCGCATATACTTATTAACAATCACATTTTATCAACGAGCAGGCGTACAGACTAAACATTTTTATTTATTACTTGAGATTACGGCAATGGAAACAAAAACACGTACAGTTAAAATACGTGAACGCCTTGCAAACATTGTTGGTTTTTGCGTGCCAGTGTTTTTTGTATTTGCGGTTTTTTGTGTGTTGTTTTCTTTTTTTAAGTATTTTTTCATTTGTTTCATGATATTGTTTGTTACACAATTGTTGTTGGCGGAACCATTTCTTTCTTCCTTTGGTCATTGTAAACAGTCTTTTTATCATGTGTACCTTTTGCCCTTTGGGGTGTAAACATAAAAATGTTCTGCTCATTTTTGTTTTCTATTTTTGTTTGTATGTAGAGACATATTTTATCTTACAATAGAAACTGACTGGAGATATTTTAAATTTGAAACTAACTGGACAAACACACACAAATCATCATTTTTATCACCCTCCACCGCTTTAAATAATTAAATTATGTACATTGAATGTAAAAGGGCTAAACAATAAAGGCAAACGCATAAAATCTTCAAATGGTTAGACGAAAAAAAAGTATATGCCTATTACAAGAAAGTCACTTGACACATACTTTAGCACAAACTTTAAAAGATGAATAGGACGGGGACATCTATATCAGTGTACACCATACTAATAAACAAGGCATTGCCTTTCTGATAAAAAATAATATAGGAATTACAGTCGATGCCCAGAATACTTCAAAATTTATAACAGCATCTTATTAGATACACAGTATCAAACGCAAATAAAAAAAGAAATATTAAATACAGTTCAAAATAATAAAGATGCAAAACCAAACACTTTATGGGAAGTTATTAAAGAAAATATACGTAACACAACAATTAGATACATACATTTAAACAAAAAGAAACACACAAACATGACACTGAAACTATCAAAACCATTGAAACACTTTAAAAGCAATTACATGAAACAAACACAAACGATACCAAAGCCTTTGAAAATAAAATAACATTAAAACACAAGTATTAGAAGATATTTATCATACACGTCTCAATGGAATAAAACTACAAGCACGTGCACAGCATGTTGTACACATTGAAAAAATACAAAATACTTCGCAAACATCGAAAATCGTAGAAGTGAACAAAAAACTGTACACAAATTAATAGTCAATGGCGAAGATATAACAAAAAGAACTCAAATACTAGAAGAACAAAGTTTATTTTTCGAAACCCGCTATAAACAAAAACATGTTGAAAATAACACCCTATTTAAAAATACACATCATGCTTTAAATCGAGAGGAGAAATTGTAGCAGAACTGCAATTTTGGGTGGGCGTGGCCTATGTGGGCGTGGGGCCCAGGGTTGGTAATGGGGCCATGCATAGTTGAGAATGACCGTATTGTCATAAGAGAGGTTCGGTGTTAATTTGAAAACAATCGGTGTAGAAATGAAGAAATTATAGTTAAATAACCTACAAAATGAGTGAAAATCTCTGACCTGGCCCCGCCCCAACCCCCATAACTTTTGACCCAGGGGTCAGATCAAAGTTCCAAATAGTGCAAGGTCGCACATATGCTCATAGTTACAATGTGTGTATGTTTCAAGGTTATAGTGCTTATAGTGTAGGAGGAGATAGTGGAAAGAACGGACAGGACGGAATGACGGACAGACAGACGAACGGCGGAGATAACCACAATATCCCCACGCTTTTCAAAAGTGGGGATAATTAATGCACGTATAGCGCCAGCTTGGTAATGCTGAACATGGTTGGTATTCAGTCAAGGTAGGTCTTTATTATGTCAGAAGCGTATATGAAAAAGACTACTTTAATTAGATTAGGTTGAATATCTTGCTTATTCACAACTTATATAGTATTTCCAATATACTTGAAATGTTTGCATTATATTAGAGCACAATGATAGGTAGTGTACTAGCTCACTAGATGTATGGCTTTGTTTCAACAACAAATATGTAATTATGCGGAATCAATATGTTTCATATCGGGTTATCTCGGACACGTGTGTGTTATTGTCCAATCAAGTTTCTATATTGTTTGTAGACTACAAACATAATGATATATGTTTAAGGACAACCGTCGTAATTGGACAAAGTTATTAGCTCCATGGCACCATCTGCAACACTCTTTATCATACATATGCATGAACCAGATATCAGTAAAGAAAACAAAAATGATAAGAAAAGACCCAGATCGATAAAATGTTTCCGGTAGTGAAAGAAAAGAATATAATCTGACAAATATTTAGTTGGCACACTGTCGTTAAAATGGATGGTTTTGCGAAGGTTTGTCTGTATATCGCATGGTTTTGCGTTTTTATCGGCTATGCTGGTAAGTGTTTTACTTGTTCAATCATTGACGTCTATGGGGCATAGTGACTTATTATTAGGATGATAATTGTGCATACCAATTTTATTGTAGACATTTTATTTCGTTTATATATTAAACTAGCTGGTAGTAAAATTTGTTTTAATATTATGTTAACTATATTTGTGTATATACGCTTCTGATACTGGCGGTCGACCGAAGGGCTATGAAAACGTGGCATGTGTTCATGCATGAAACAAAGGTCCTCCGAATCCAATTTGCTATAACCAGATTTATAATTTGTATTTGTAAAAATATGCATTTCTAATTAAGATTTGTTAGCCACATTTAAGTGTGTAAACAATATTGTAGAATTGAGCAAATTGTTCATGCGTAATACACATTGGTTAATTACCACAATGCAATTAAAATACAATACCAATAGTTTATTGCTAAGAAATACTCTGTACGAGGTCAGTGAGTATAAGCTCGGTTAAAATGCACGTGACAAAATTTCCTAACTATATGTACTGTATGTTCCAACATAAATTCAATAAAACGCAATGTGTTTACAAACTTACACTTTCTTCAATTTAGATTCCCTGCCGATAAGCAATGCGCTGGTAAACACAATTGGAAACGAAGCGGCAGACCTGCAATATCACGTAGAAAGGTAACAATGTCTTTCAATTATACACAGCATATTCGATGTGCTGAGGAAATAACGTGTATTGTTACCCAATGTGCTCGTTCTATAAAACATATTAAGGAAACACATATAATAGTTTTTAACATTGATATTTTTTCGACTTAATAAGATCAAAAGTAGTAAAAATGTATCTAAACCAGCTAAATATGTCTAAAGCATTTTCTTATTTGATAACATGCGAGTTTACCTAATATAACCCTATATAACCTAACAGTTCTTGTATTCGGCAAAGTACTAGTTAATTTATTCCGATAAGTAAGTCTCAAATTGTTAAGATAGCATGCCTGTTATCACTTTGCGTTGTTCATTCCGTATCTTAATTACGATACTTATATCCTTAATGAAAGTGATTCTTCCGAGTGCTTAAATGAGGACCAGAATACCATTGACTAAAAATTAAGAGAATTTAAATCAGATTTAATCACAAAATCGATTTTAGATTCCTCATAAAATGATATATGTATAAAACAAATAATTAAATGTAGTTGATACATTTTAAAGTTTGGTGAAAATAATACCATACGCACATTTAATCGCCAGTGACATTTTTATAAGACGCATGTTTTAGTCTTGCATTCATCTTTATCCAATTATTTTCTTTGCAGTAGAACGCTGAGAATAAAACGTCATCCCTGCTATTTCTGCGACGGCAATGCTAAAATACCACCAGTTACAGCAACATCTACCATATTTCCATCTGAAACTAATGCTTTATAAATCAGCCAAACGACTTAACTGATATAGTCTTATATGAAAACTGTCATCGGAAAACTTACTTTATTGGAATAGGTATTTAACTAAAAAGTAATCTTAAATCACACTATTCATCAGTTTAAACATCGATTCTAATGTCTAAATGCGTTATTAAGTACAATTGTGACATCTTGGGTATTTTTATTCTTTTAAGGAACATTTCCGTTAAAGCATTTCCGTTGAAACAATGATTTAAAAACACAAGCTAATATTTTGCGTGTGCTCTAAGTCCAATTGGACATGACGATACAATTTAAAGCGCTACATTCATATGCTGGTTTGAGAGTGGAAAGATCATAAATCGGTATTGATTTGTATTACATGTTGATGCGTCACTAATGTTGTTCCATAAGAATTATAGGCGACGCCCACCCAAAATTACCTTTTACTATAATTTCTTTATTTCTACATCGATTCACTTCAAATTGATACTAACCTCTCTTATGACAATACGGTTAATATCAACTATGCATGACCCCATTACCAACCCTGGGGCGCCCCGCCCACATAGGCCACGCCCACCCCAAATTGCCTTTTACTATAACTTCCTAATCTCTACACCGATTCACTTCAAATTAATACTGAACTTCTTTTATGACAATACAGTTAATCTCAAATATACACGGCCCCATTACTAACCCTGGGGCTCCACGCCCACATAGGCCACGCCCATCCAAAATTGCCTTTTACTATAATTTCTTCATTTCTACACCAATTCACATCTAATTGATACTGAACTTCTCTTATGACAATACGGTCAATCTCAACAATGCATGGCCCATTACCAACTCTGGGGCGACCCTGGGTCAAACATGCGACGTGGGATAACGCGTCGGCCTCTGCTGCGCCATTTCTAGTTAAATAGTGTAATAAATGTCAATGTTTATTCACGGTATGATGATACTCATTTATAAACGGAAACTTGAATCTTTTACACATATTCACAATATTATGTCATATGATGAAACAGTATCGCCAGAATCCCCTTGAAAGATGCCGTTAGGCTGATTTCATCTCTTTAATTATTGATAACACATTATATCGGTTATATGTCCAATTCTTGATGGCAAGTCAACCAATAAAACGAAACGGTATAAACACCTTTGCTTTAGGACGGTATTTGTATGTAATAGTAACCAAAATCCATTTGCTTGTGTCATATTTAACGTTATAAAATCTAATAATTATTTGATTTCCAAACTTCATTTTAATTTGGTTTAATTTCAATAGTTTGCACATCAATTTTAATTAAAACGTATGTTCTCGTTCCACGGTGTATATTATTTAGCGACACGACAGTGTTTTTTTTTCACCTATAGGGAAATGGTTGCGGGGCCCGTCCAAAGGGGAAAATAGCGTCGTTTTTTAAGGAAAAGGGGAAAAATAAAAAATCACACTTATATATGTTAATATCATATTTATGATATGAATAGTATCGTACACATGTTTACAATGCTAGGTCGCTGTCCTTTTTCTTAAAAATGTCAATAACATTTTCAACATCAGATTCCGAAAGATCAGCCTCCATGCACAGTTTCAGCAGGCTATCCAGCGTTCCCACCAGGAGTTTGTTCCTGGAGGGCGTGCAGAGACTGTTCGTGAGGCTGAAGAGCCTTTCAACACTGGCAGCAGACGATGGGATCAGTCGGCTTAGGGTAGACATTTAGTTGACAGCGGGGAAGGAATTATGTATCTCTGGTCTGTAGAATAGATCTGTCAGGCACAGCTCCTCTCTTTGCCTATGAAATGAATATTTAAATAGAACTAATGCAAAAACAAGTAATGAAAATAAAACAACATTAATATAGTTCCATTTTTCATTAATATTCTAAATTACTAATTCAATTCTATCATAATCAACTCAAAATTCAGAATGGCGCTTTAATGTTAACTTATGGATATCTGTGTTAATACTTAATTAGTTCAAAGTTGCAGAATGATTTGCACTGACTAACAATGTTTATAACAGATATAAAAAGCTAACTGTGGAAAACATAGACAAACACAACTTTGACAACTGAACTGTAGACATTGTAGAAAATGGACATGCCCTGCATCAGCTTTCAATCAAGCAGCCTGTCCAGCTGAATCCCTGTGTCACAGAAACTGCAAAACAGTAACTTATAACAGTAAACTTTGGAAAACTGAAAAGACAAAACGGTGCTTCTATGGCAACTTTAGGTCTGACATAATATTGCACTAGGCTTTCATAAACAGAAGTTTGCGAGTAAATAAGTCCCTACAATACCAATTTAAATTTAACCCATATCATGATAGAAGTTTTATCTTTAAAGATATATTTAATTGCTTGTGGACTGGTGCATACACAATTTGAAACTAGAAATGTAAAAATCCAGATTAATCATTTATAGTAAATAACAGCCCTGGTACTTCAAAAAAGCTTTACATTTCAACAAAAAGTATGCAACTAAAATAAAGGAACTGGATAAAACATAAAAGAACAGTAAGAACAGATAACGTCCTGGTTCTTACTTAAACAAACACACCTGTGAAAGAAATTGCTGAAATTGTTCCCTGATTGTTGATTCACTGAATGTTGGGAACGCTTCAGTCCTGTGCCACTCAAACTCATCGACCTTGGTGTTTCCATAATGTTTGGCTAAGACATTAACAGCATTCTAAAGTTAAAAAACATACTATCAATAAATTATCACAGTGACACATTAATTAAGACCCCATTTTCAGTCATTATTTGCATTAAATACAGTCTACATGTTAAAGACTATAAGTGTCTGCATATGATCGTAAATACATATTCTACCATTCCATAGCCTTGCATTGCATTGATTGAATCAGGTACTTTGCTCATGTTGAAGACCTAGAACGCTTCCAGCACAGGCTCACAGTTAAAGGCATATGCTATCTCACTGATCAGGTTATACATAATTGGCAAAGCCATGACAATCTTCTCGGGTAAGAGGTCAACATCATGCTGCCTGTCATGTATATAAACAGTCGTGTGATGTTTCTTATAATTGAATTAATACTTGTGTTATTAATATAATAAATACATCTGCATACCAAAAGGTCTTTTGTTCAAAGGGTGGTCAATTTATTATATTTAATTTAAATCAATCTAACATTAAATAACTTACCTTAGTCTTCTAGAAAAAGCAGCCATTTTATCGATCTCGAAGAAGAAGTCCTATATCTTGCTCAACATAAAACTTACATCTTGAGGAGTATTGAGACATGTCTGAAATCTTCCTATCAGAAGGTGAAGCTCATCTAGCAGTTCCGTAAACCAACACGATTTATGTTTTAAAAAATCCCAGTGATACATTATTAATAATTTCTTTATTGTGGAACAAGACATTCGATTACAAAATAAAAGATATTTAAGTTAATTTAAACAATGTTATTTCATTAATAGAATACTAAGACTAGAAAACTAAAATGATCAGGTATTTGATGCAATTCTAACCTTGCATCTTTCTGTCATATTGGAAAAGACAAGGTTACTCTGCTGGATCACAGGTTTTAAAACATCAAAAAGGATAAGAACAGCTGCTACTGTTTCCTTCTCGAGAAGCTGGACACGAACTCTATCAACCTCGGCTTCGATCACAGGAAATTAACAATCATCTTCCATAAGAACTCTAAAAGTGTTTCATTACGTGTGTTTTTTGTTATATATAAAAAAACAATGTTATTCATTTCTTATTAACTTTATATTGGTTTATTTCTGCATTTAAACATATCTTGAAATGAAATAACATAATTTAAAAATATTGTTGTTATTTTAAAAATAATTCAAATTTATGAATTTTAATAACAGTATATTGATTGATATCTGCACTTAACAATATGACAAAAATACTTAATTTCACCATAACTGTTTGAAATATAATACAAAATTAACTATATACTGATTGCATATGTTCTTTTATCTTTGTAATGTATAGCCAAGCTACCATTACACTCATTGTCATTTTCACTTTTATGTTTTTTTCTGTTTATTATGTTTGTTTTTTAGTTGGGACCAGTGGTTCATTGTGTTTGTTTTCTCTTTTTTGTGATTATCTCTTGTTCCTTCTTCATATCTATGGAATATTCACCTTTCTGTATCCCTTATTTGTGTTTCCTATTTTTGTTTGTATATATGGGCACCCTATGTCTTATAATTGAAACAAACTGGACATGTTTTAAAATAGAAACTAACTGGACAAGCACACACGAATTATCATTAACATCACACTCCACCTTTTAAAATGATTAAATTATGTACTTTGAATGTAAAAGGGCTAAACAAAAAAGATAAACGCATGCAATTCTTCAAATGGTTAGACGAAAAAAATATAGTACAAGCAGGCCCGTACCCAGGGTTTTGAAAAGGGGGGTGCAAAGTTTTTGCCATCAACGATTGTTATTGAGCAACGAATGTGCAAAGGGGGTATGTGCGGGGGAGAGGGGATGTTCCTCCTGCAATCGGGGTCTTAGGAGGTCCTCCCACAAGACAATTTTGAAAATAAAACGTAAACTCCTGCATTCTGGTCACTTTTTAACTGTATTTAGAGACTGAAGTTATAAAGCATTTTTATATGAAATAACACTTTCATTGACCATACTCAGTGACTGGTCGATATGAATATGATCTAACATACATGTATTCCCCACCATGTTTTTTAATAACCTCTTTTTTCGATCAGTCATGGCAATACATCATTTTATACGCTGTTTATGTAACTCTGACTGGCATTTTTTCAGAATTATGTGCCCTTTTTATACTTCGAAAATTGAAAATTTGGTTAAGTTTTGTGTTAAGGTCCACTTTTTTCCTAAAGTATCACAGCCATTGCTTTCATACTTGCAACACTTACTAACTATCGTAAGGGGACTGTGCATTCAAAATTATGAAACTCTGACTTGCATTTTGACGGAATTATGGGCCCTTTACACTTGATTTTTTTGTGTTTTGGTCATCTTTACCCCTAAAGTATCATATATATTGCTTTTATACTTGGAACACTCGCAAACTATCATGAGGGGAAAGTAAAGGACAAGTTGCATAACTCTGGTTGTCATTTTTAGCGAATTATGGCCCTTTTTTGACTTAGTAACGTTGAATATATGTTTACATTTTGTGTTTAGATTCACTTTACTTCTAAAGTATTGAGGCTATTGCTTTTAAACTTTAAATACCTTCATGCTATCATGAGGGTATTGTACCTGGCAAGTTGAATTTTACTTTGACCTTTGAACGACCTTGACTCTCAAGGTCAAATTATTAAATTTTGCTAAAATTGCCATAACTTTTTAATTTAAGATTAGATTCGATTGATACTTTGACAAAACAACTCTTACCTGACATACCACAATTGAATCCGTCCAAACCATCCCCACGCCCCCCGAATCCCCCCCCCCGAATCCCCCCGAATCCCCCCGAATCCCCCCTCAATCCGCTCCATTCTTTTTATTTCAATAAAGATCATCTAATAAATGACCACCACACATTAACACTATACCCCCACCCCCACCCCAAAAACATAATTTTTATGCCCCCGGTAGGGTGGCATATAGCAGTTGAACTGCCCGTCAGTCCAAAAATAACTTAGCCTTACTTTTTTTCACTTTTTAAGATAGAAACTTGATATTTGGCATGCATGTGTATATCATAAAGCTGCACATTTTGAGTGGTGAAAAATCAAGGTCAATGTTATCCTGTAAGGTCAAATGTCAAATTTATGATGTCTGTCCGTTGGAAAACTTTAACATTGGCCATAACTTGTTCAATATTGAAGATAGCAACTTGATATTTGGCATGCATGTGTATCTCATGAAGCTGAACATTTTGAGTGGTGGAAGTTCAAGGTCAAGGTCATTCTTCAAGGTCAAGGTCTTCCTTCAAGGTCAAAGGTAAGAAAAAAAATCAAAGCGGCGTTATCATGAAGCTGCACATATTAAGTGGTGGAAGTTCAAGGTCAAGGTCATCCTTCAAGGTCAATGTCATCCTTCAGGGTCAAAGGTAAACAAAATACATAAAAAATTCAAAGCGGTGTTATCATGAAGCTGCACATTTTGAGTGGTGAAAGTTCTAGGTCAAGGTCATCCTTCAAGGTAAATGTCATCCTTCAAGATCAAAGGTCAAAAAATATTTCAAAGCGGCGTTCTCATAAAGCTGCACATTTTGAGTGGTGGAAGTTCAAAGTCAAGGTTATCCTTCAAGGTCTAAAGTAAAAAAAGCGGCGCAATAGGGGGCATTGTGTTTCTGACAAACACATCTCTTGTTTTTTTAAACATGGTTAAAAAACACAATTATTTTATTTTTATTACTTTATTTTTGAAATACCGTCCAACCATCCCACCCAAGAATCCGCCCCCCCCTTTTTTGCATTTTTTTTGCATTTTTGGAAGATAATGTAATAAATGACCACCACCCCACAGTATACATCCCTCTCCACTCCACCCCTCCCTCCTTTGTGATTGAAATTGAGATAGGTCCCTACACCTACACCTTTCAAAGAAAAATAGATGAGCGGTCTGCAACCGCAAGGCGGTGCTCTTGTCAAAAAACCACATCACGCTTTAAATCAAGAAGAAAAACTATTGTGTGGCGTATTACTAAATGAATATGAATGTGAATTAGCACTAAAAGAAATGCAAAATAACAAAAGTTCAGGATCTGATGGCATCATCATTGAGTTTTATAAAATATTTTGGAATGATATCAAAACACATTTAATTAATTCACTAAACTATTCATATAATAATGAAAACCTTACTAAGCTTCAAAAACAAGGTATAATATCACTCATTCCAAAACCTGGAAAAAACTTAAAATCCTTATCGAACTGTCGCCCAATTAGTTTACGAAATAATGATTATAAAATTGCAACTAAAAGTATAGCAAACAGAATACAAAAAATATTACCATCAATAATTTCAAAATCTCAATCTGGTTTCATAAAAGTACGTTACATTGGTGAAAAGGTACGTCTTATTCAAGAATGCATAAACTATTTCAACAATTCATATACTCCTGGTCTAATATTTTTTGCAGAATTTGAAAAGGCATTCGTTTCGCTTGATCATTCATTTATGTTCTCTTGCTTAGAAAATATGAACTTTGATGAAAGTCTAAGTCAATGGGTCAACCTATTCTATACCGATATTAACAGTATAATCATTAACAATGGCTTCTTTTCAAACAGCTTTAACATCGAACGAGAGGTTCGACAAGGATGTCAACTCTCATCATCGCTATTTTTTATTTGCATCGAGTATCTATCACATCACATCCAATCAAATAAACACATAAACAGCATATCACTAGAACCTGACGAAGAAATCAAACAGTCCCTATTTGCTGACAATGCAACTTATTTTTTAAACGACAATTACGATTTTTTCCATAACCTAATAGAGTCGCTAACCCTTTACAGAATGACATCGGGTCTTAAACTTTACAAAAGTAATTGTACTGTGCTACGAGTAGGTAAATAAAAACAAAGTAATTCCCAATATAAAAAAGAAATGAAATTTAATTGGACATCCGATGAGGCCACAACGTTTGGAATTAATTTCACAAATAATGAAAAGGATACAGTTCTTAAAAACATACTTCGTAAATTACATAATTTGAAAAACTACTTTTAATCATGGCATCACCGTAAACTTACACTAATCGGAAAAAACACAGTATTGAAAACGATTGTACTTCCTAAATTAGTTTATGTATTAACAGTTCTCCCAAATCCACCAAATGATGTTATTGACGATATAAAATCAGCAATATTTAATTTCATATGGGACGGTAAGCCTGATAAAATAAAACGAACTCAGTTAATTTAATCTGTAGAAAAAGGAGGTATCCAATTAACGAACTTTGACTCATTCTTGAATGCAATCAAATGCAGCTGGGTTAAAATATACCTATATAATACAAATACGAGTAAATGGAAATTATTGTACCAGAAAATCCTTAAAAAATATGGTGACTCCTAACTCTTTGAATGTAACATCAGCAATACTATCTAACATGAAATTGCAAACGAAAACATATTTCTGTCTGATGTTCTATTAGCATGTAGTGATGTCATTCATAACCTAGAAACCCAAACCAGCAGTAAAACTTTTTTATGGAACAATATAGGCATAACTTCAAACAATAAGACGTTGCTCTATAAAGATTGGTTTGAACGAAGCATTACATATGTCGACCAAAAATATGACTACAGTATTAAGGATTTCTACTCTTTTGATGATATATGCTACATATACGGAATACCTTCAAATAATTTTCTGAAGTACTACACACTAATTAAAAGCATACCCATACATATTAAATCTGAAATCAATACAAATAATACACCATGTACTCAAACAACATTCGTAGAAAACATACTTGGAAGAAAAAACAAAGCGAATACAATATTTTACACACTTCAAATTAAATACCCTACAGAAAACTCAGAACCCAAAATAAATGGCAAGTCCTTTTCGGAGAACATGAACTTAATTGGAAACACATATTTACCATGCCATATGGAGCAATTATTGAAAGCACACTGAGAAATTTTCAATATAAGTACATCCTTAGTATTATAGCTACAAATAAATATCTCTTTAAATGCAAATTATCTAACTCAAATCTGTGTGACTTCTTCGGTGAAAACAACGAAACTATAGAACATCTTTTTTTGGGAGTGCAAACACATCCAGCCTATATGGAATCAATTAGTATCTTTTCTTGAACAACAGCAACAAAACGTTAATCTATCTTTCTTAAATGTAAGTTTCGGAATTTACTCATTGAAATCAATAGACTGTAATAATATTTTGAATTGTATTCTTATATTGATAAAATATTTTATCTTTAACATGAAGAACAAAAAAACAAGTACCAAATTTTAATTGTTTTGTCCATAGTCTTAAACTTAAGATCCAGATTGAGAAAAAAATATCCCTTAGTAATGACACTTTACAAATCTTTGAACAAAAAAGGAATCGGATTAAATTTTCAAAGTGTTTGTCCACTTATATACATTTCACTCTAATGTAAGTGTATCTTTCTAAAATATTTTTGTATATTTTTTTTCAATCTTATAAGATCATTGTGAACATACAACAAAACACACAAGTCCAGTATGCTCTCTTCCCACTTTATACAACTCATCATTTTTTATAACTATTCTTCTGTTGTTCTTGTGTTTCTTCTTTAAAAAAAAACACCTATCACAAACAGCCAAAGAAAAAACATATAAACCCAGATTGTTTTTTTAATCTTAAGGAAAACAAAAAAAGAATATATTAGCATATCTTTTATAACATGTCTGAAATTTATTTCTTTGTACAATCACTTTGTTGTATGATCATATACATGTATACATTGTATGTATCATATTGAATTTAAAAATAAAAGAAAAAAACTCGGCTTCGAATTTCTCATTCAGGCAAGAATCCAGTGTGTAAATAACCTGTAAAAGACCACAACTATTAAGACTTCAAAGCCTATTTAATGCAAATGAGTTAAGAGTAGTCATAGACTAGTCAGCACTAAATTATCAAGTCCTGGGGTGGTATTGATCGAAAAGTAAGAAGCTTGTAATAAAAATATATACCTGTACGTATCTAGAAGCCACTCTACTGCATGCTTTCGCATGAGAAAGCCATCTTGTGGTACAGGCTCGGATAAAACGAAGCTTCGTTAAACCATATGACTCTTGAATGGACTGAAATGTTGCAAATTGTTTGGGAGAATAGTGAAACAATTTCCAAATGCCAATGAGCAGCTCATCAAACTTCTCAATGACTGGAAAATCTGTAATCACGTGCTAAACATATAAAACTAGCTTATGGTTTCTACAGTAAATGTAGATTTGGTGAGGAAAATGATGCCGAAATATTCTCTGTAAGCCTGTAATAAATAAAAATGTATTAATTCATTGATGATATCGAAGTAAAACATTGGAGTAATTTTAATTAATTGAAATTAAATCCGCTATACAAAAGCATTATTTAAATTACCTTTGTTAACACCGCTCATGGTATTGCAACCATCGAACTCCATGAACATGGCCTTTTTGATATCAACATTATTGCAATTAAGAAAATCTTTGATAGCTTTCATCAAGCTGGCTGCATCAGTGCGTATTACATGGATAAAACCAATATAATGCTCTTCAATTTTCGCCTGCCATTCAAACTTTTCCAACACTGCAAATTGTTCTCTATGCGCCTGATCTGATGACTCGTCCGCCATCAATGCATATGCATTAGCCTGCCTTAACTTATCGAGCTTTTGGTTTCCAGATATATGTTTTTTGCTTCCAATACCTCAGTCACAGACGCTGTGGAGGTGTACTTTAAGTTTGGATGATGTTGCAAATAGGAAGTGATATCTATGTTCCCTAGATTGGCAACATGGTCCACTAATTCCGGTACACTGTCTAAGGACCAATGCTGTTTGACAGCAAAATGAACAGTTTTGATAACACATGATATGTACTTTCTATTTCTAGAAATTTTCTCTGATTTCTGTTTTTAAGATTTGTGTTTGAGCAACACAAGAAGCAAAGGCTCCCCGTCATCATATGCATTTACATGCGACTGTTTCTGAATGCTATTTATATGAGGTTTAGAGTATGAATGCTTAAGAAGCTTTCGGCTCGGGTGGGTTCCTAATTTTACCCCTTTATTGTGCTGACCGTTGGTCAAAACTGGCGAGAATTTTACAGCAATATGTTGCCTTGGCTGCACTATAATTAAGCCAGCTGTACTGCTTTATATATTTGGTGGATGAAAATTTTCTGCTATCAGGCACAGGGACCGTTTCATTTTCTCCATCTCTACTGTCACTTTGAGTCTCAAATTCATTACTCTCAGTCTCAAGAATTGTTTGATTAACATGATCTACATCCTTTGATGAATGTGCCTGTTGGTTTAGCTCAATCCGATCATCATTATTCTGCTCATACTTAAAAAGGAAAAAAAATAAAGCTCGGTCTCATTACATATATCATCAATCATATTGCAAAAATACGTCATGTTTACAAATATAAGATGAGCTGTTTAAATTGCATACATCTTACCTCAGCTGATTCTTGTGTTGTTTGTTTAACTTTAAGTGCAGACTGCTTAAATAAAATGTCGATTGTGTTGCATTGTACGGCACATTTTTTATTTATTTCATGTTTGTAAAATTTCGCATTGTGCGACATTTCAGTCTTCTCAAGCAGCTAGACGATCGTAACTGGATGAAGCGTTCATTATTCACCAGACGCTTATTGCGTTGTTATGTAAAACATGTGCTTTCAATATTATTGATCACGTAGACCGCAACCACGATGCTAAGCGCTTTCATTGCTATGATTCACGCAAAACTGAGCGTCTTAAAACTAGAACAAACAAGTTTAAATGCGGTCATCGTTTTCTTTCGGATAAATATACGTAATGTATTGAGTTTTTTTGTAACTTCTGAAGGGGATTTTTTTTTCAAAAATCGGGAAAAAATATATAATTTTTTTTTAGGGGAATGGGGCCGAATATCAGCCCCAAAACGGCTATAAAAAACACTGCACGAAAATGAACACGGTGATTATAGACGATCGACCTATTAGAAACGGGTAAAGTATGACTACTGTAAATACCTCTACATGCAGACATGTGTTCATTCATGTATTTTATATACATAAAAGTGGCCTAGATAAGCGAAATTGTATATATAATACTGACTTTTTGTGCCGACGTTTTGATGATCATAATCATAAAAAGTATCGTGTAAATATGTATAAAGTAATCTGTATTGTGTTTGCTTTGCCACGATGGTACGCAGTTGCTTCGCTGCATTGGAAGAAGAACATACGTTTTTAAATCACCGTCCATATGTAAGTCTAATTTAATTTAAGAATCTCTGGTCAACACAATTGTTATATACACACATCATTTTGTAAATTAAACCGATAAAGCAAGGGAAATAACGATCTTAAAACAAAACATTACTGCAACTTCAGCGTAAAATCCATTTTAAAACGGTAGACACTATTGCACAAGAAAACTCTCTCAAGATCTTGATCACTTGTTTAAAGGGTCTTCTATTATGCTAAACCAGCTTATTGTCTTCATAATTGAACTGTTCATGTATGGTTAACAAACTGCTCAATAAAATTAAAAATGATATTTGCATCGACCATCATAGAGTAATGTGTACTCTCTGCAGAGATATGAATCAGCATTGTTTGGAATCATTAACATTGTCTTTTTACAGGCCTAGCAAGTCGTAGCCTTAAGGTCAAAGCAAGATTTCAAAGTTTATGAAGCAATTGGTCGAATTCATGATAACATTTTTTTAACTGAGCGGTATATGTTTTCTTTGGTGATTTTTTGCAATATATATTATTTTTATCATGAATATTACATTGTCATGTTATTGCAATGCATGTATAAACTTTTTTTTTTTAAATAAATGTTATTGAAAGGAACGACTTCCAGATTGACTTAACACATACACAACTAGTTGTGAACTTTCTTAACATATTCAATATTAATATAAATTTCAGAACAGTGTGCGTGTATATGTGTTGCAAACTTTGCACCTCAAACAGTCCTTTTCGATACTAGAGATAAATTATATTATAAAAATAATTCAGCGCGCTCAACTATTCTTCCGTTTTGAAAGTAATATACAAAGGCTCTTAGTTACCTTAAATAATGAAATCAAAGACATTATAGATTACATGTATGTGCTAGTTATATACTGTACAGATAAAGCATTTATACATAATAATAAGAAGTGTGACTATGCAAAGGAACTAGAATATCAACTGTGTACCAATAACTATTGTTGAATTTAATTTAAATTGAAAGCAAGGCCTTCATTTACGCTACCTACAAACAATTGCATTGCGACGCGATCTTGATTTTTTACAAAATGTCAGTAATTAAACAACGATTACTCCATGTTTTCATTAAACCCTCAAAAATTCACTCTGCGAGCGCCATGTTTAGCCGGACAAACAATTAAGCTGAATATACTTTTATCCCATTTTCACCGCGACATTGACGGTATAACACGTTGTGGAATATACTTTCTTGTATTCAACACTGTGGAATATACCTGTCGCGTGCACGGACTACTTTTTTAAATGACGTCATGCGATATGCGCTAAAATTAGGTCGATATTGTTTGGTTCATTGATCGAATTATAAGGTCACCCATAAGAAGAAAATGTGCAAATTTTGCAGAAAAAAATATATATGACATATTCACCAAAAGAAATGTTGAAATAAAATATAAAATTACACGATTTTTGTTTTGTTATTTTTTTATTTATATTTACTTTACCACTGAATGATTTTTCATAAGAAACAAAGTCGACAAAACTTAAGCTCAAAATTATACGACCTTCAACCTTTAAATCTAGTCATATGACATAATTTTTCGCCATCCGTATAATGAATCAGCTGATTGATGGTGTCATAAATTGACATACTTATTGCTTCATTTTCCCAATTTTTTTGGACGATTTATTATAAACGCGACTTATTTCACATGTTTTCTACATGTACTGTATGTCGACATATCTGAATTGTTAATTGATCACATTTTCCTTATTTCGTGTAATGTGCATTGTTTATAACCAAAGCATATACTTTTGACATTTAACTTAAATATTAAGAATGTACAACAAGCCATACACATATCGCACAGTTCATGAATAATCTGCTATGTTTGCTTTCCTTTTTAATTCACGTAAGGCATAGAGCTGTGTAAAGTATAAGATGGTAAAAATAGCACCACACTGGAATTGGGAACGTCCCATTTTGTACACGGGTATTTTCTACTCATTTATCTGTTGTGTACTGGAATGTTTTCCATTGTTTGTGTATTTATATATTAAATTATTTTCTCGTACAATACGGGCATTTACCATAGATAAATAAAACATTGTGCAAGTTTAAACATAATTATATTTGTATGCAGAAATCTGCAAATGCAACCGAGTTTACCAACGGCTATTATTAGATAAACTGCTCCGGTTCATTAGAACAGCAGTAATGTAGAGTACATGACGTAGCGTGTGACGAAGAAGAAAGTTAATCGCGTTTCATAAACTCATTTGAATAAAGTGATAGAATGGCATGAGGGTCTTTATTTAACTATGCTAAAATAATTATTGAAGACCCTGGATGCAAAATCGTCAATTATTGAGTAAAATGGATTATTAAATGGATTTTAAAGGATAATTAAAGGTAAGATACTAGTTCTTACGTGTTTTGATTTTTGTTTGTACTTTTGTCGTTCCCTGTTCTCGGGGAAATGATTTTAATATGGCCCATGTCATGGGCGCCATTGATGCATCGGATCACACACGGCATACCCATAACATTAATAAAAAACACGTTCTGCGCGTCCTTAAATTCGTCGTCCGAAGTCGGAAAACGTATTGCCCTGTATTATATTTTGTCAAATAAAGTGTCAGTCGCTGCAATTGTCTGTTTACTCGTCAAAATTGTCAAGGTCTTCGATAGCTAAAGAAACTTCAGCGTACAGTTTATTTAGACTATTGACAGACCTGTACAAAGTCGCGCCAGTCAAAAATCATAAAAAGCGACATTTAAAGTTATGGTAGCCAGAACTAGGTCGTCGATGGTGTACATGTATGTTGACATCGACAGCATTTTGTCAGGAGCAATCGCCGCCATATTGGATTTTGATCATTTTCTTTCGAAAATAAAATGAATTATAGTAAAGTAAAATCTTCTTTTCGCGGTCGTAATGTGTTAAAATTCGCATACTGCGTAAAATTAAATGTAGGCATATGGTGATATTTTTACTTGTTTTACAGTTTGTGTGAATTTTTTAAAGACTATTTTGCATACCAGAACAAATACATGTATATCACTACGCATGGTTACATTTGTTAGATTTTAAGCGCTTTTATGACTGAATTAAAATTATTAGTAAGGTTATTAGATCTATTTTTGTTAAATGTCACGTTGAAAAAATCAAATGGGATAAATAGAATACTAGGATTAGTGTTGAATACAGAGAAGTTTATGTTGCTCGGCTCGAACACCAAAAGCCAAGCCAAGGCTCGCGCTTCCGGCGTTCTAAGCCTCGCAACATAAACTTCTCTGTATTCAACGCTAACCTAGTATTCTCTATGTATATGTCAATAATATATTTTAGCTTTTTAGTTGCTTTTCATTAACAATCTATGTTGCGGATAATATATTTCTCTACTGTCCTGGACTAATAAATAATTATGCACTAGCTCGTTTGTCAATTGACGGTATTAACTGACATTCAGTCGGGTAAAGGCACTACTTGTTTGATCTTGGTACAAATCATGGAGAAGACGATATTGAACCTGTGTTACATGTCATGTTGCAAAACGGTATGTTTATTAAGTCGAACGTAATTTAAATAGTACATACCTTCAAAGCAATTGAGTATAGTCCAGTATTTTACAATTGCTTTCTAAAGAAACAAGTATTATATAGTGTTGTTACAAATATTACATCCATCTCTACTATCCACAGCTGGAATATGTCCTTTAGCACTGGTCAAATATATGTCTAGTACTCTACTGTGTGTCGGTTTACCAAAAAGGTATACTACTTTAATTTTGCGAACTATGTCAGTTAATAAAGTCAGGTTGCTTTTATACCTTGGGTTAACTACTGTAATAACATGTATCCAGGGTGTTTGTTGTTTAAATATTGGTGTGGAACTTGTTGCAACATTGTCATATACATGCTTTAGTATGCATTCAAGAGACATGTGTTTCATTTCCCTCTGCATGTTAACCGCTTTGTACCAATCTTACATAACATATTTTAACAAACTTAATGAATGTTTCTTAATCTATACGTTCTATTTTTTTAATAATTAAACATTATCAACATCAACTGAATCATGCATTTGCATAAGTTATGAATGCGTATTCGTTTCTTATTCGGACAAGATGTTTTGATTGTTCGAATGAATGTTTTTTATATGTATGTATGAATCAAAATAACACCAATCATTGATTATGTCAAATATAAGATATAACCAAACACTTATTAATTATTAATCGCAGTCGTGTCCATATAAAAAATAATCATGCACGGACAAACATTTAAAATGCATATATGGTACGAAGGGAGGATATCAGGATGCCATTAAAGAACTTGGGAATATCAGTCTATTTTTTCTGAATCATACACTAGCTCCGCGGTTATTGCTTTACGTTATCTTTACTTCTCTTTTCATTCTCTTTTCTTGTTTTTAATAAATTTTATGTTGGATAATTTAATTGTTTAAAAAAAGAGGAACATAACGTTGTTTTCTGATTAACCTTTTGTAACGTAAGTTTCATGTATTTTTTATCAACGCTATATATATATATATATTTAAGAATGCTGTTCGCCATGTTTAAATTCTTTTGGCGGAAGAGTCAATAGGGACGCCATAATCATGGGAAATTACATGGTAAGTAATAAATAATATCACGTTACATGATTTATTTTTCTTCTTATATTTTGCACGATTATGTTTGGAACCTCATTTGATTTGATCGCGTTCATTTAATGCGTATTCCGCTTGACCATCAATATATTTTAAGATATAAAAGCACGGGCGATGAATGTGTTGTCGGTATGTGAGTTTTTAACAGTCAGCCTCGGACTATTGGCATCGGCAAATAGTTTATGCAGTCAACATTATACCTGAGCGAACGTTCAGCTCACAAACTACTATGTTATGTCTTTATGATTATGGTTCTGTCATTATGTCATTCAAGATCCCGTCAGTACTGTATTCATACGGTCATCGCAACGTTATGAATTTTGATTTTGATGAAGCCTATCACTATAAGAAGCTAACGGAAACGGAATATTAAAACAAATGTTGTGGTGCTATAAGAAATATGTAGTGTGGTGGTAAAAGTATACGCAGTAGTTTTAAACAAATATTTTGTAATATTTTATGAAGTGACAAGTATATTGGTAATACTTCATGTTTTTCTAAATCCAGGACATATTCGGCTTGTTTATCTGATGCCAATAACATATAGCTTTGGTGCTAGGATTTGATTGTTCAATAACTTGATTACTTGCTGAATATTTTGAGTTCTCTTTGAAAAATTGGTCAGCTCCTCGTAATTAAACAATCGTGTTTAATCAGGTGGAATGTATATAATGACATCCTGTGTAATGATTCCCTAAGGAAATCGTAGGAGTAAGTATTAATAAATAATACAAATATGAAAATTCCCATACCCCCGTCCCCTCGACTATCTATGGATCGGCGTGTTTCGTTTTATGGATTTGAACTCAACCCCATCAATTCGATTTGAAGCATCAACAATTTATTAACGTTAATCTGGGTACATTGACCTTATCTGCAGGCAACATATAAATTAATATGAAAAATTAATTACTTTCCAACAAAATGAACGCGTTCGATATTTACATTGGAGGTTTCGTGCTTTTGCTTATATTTTCAGATACGGAGGTAATGCATGATAAGGCGGGAGTAATCGCAAGTGAGTACAAGTTGCTCGCCATCGCAACCTGTTACAGGCATCTCCTTGTGTGTCCGAAAGTGTGAAAAGACACTCGTCGCACAAGTATACATTAGTGAATTTTCAAAGCGTGTGGCTCATCAGGTCGCCAAATTCACTAAGAAGCGTATGTGAGGCGGCAGTTGCGTGTTTTGGAAGATAGTGGGTAGTTAAACATGAATCACAGTGTGCAGTTATAGATACCTGACGGATCTTGGGAGTGTTTTTTTGGTACGAATTACGTTTCATAGGGGCTAGCTATTTATATCGGATGCGGGGGTGCATTCCGAACGTTAATGCCGTAATTGATGATGTTAATACTGGATTATGTTAATCCATTCTAAAGTTGAACTTTGTTAATATATAGGTTTATTAAATTGGAGCTTCATCTTTGCATCTCTGTGTGTAAAGATGTTTCAGTTTGTAATCATTACAATTGGCATCGTTTTATCAACTAATATATTTTCGTGTTTTTACATTAAAACTATTGGCACTTATCTTTTATAGTGGCATGAATCCAAATCTGGACCGACCATAGGTATCTTATCACTTCAAATCATACAAAATGTTACTAAATAAGTATCAAATATATCCCTGATTCAAACGACTCAATACTTTATGTCGCATGTTGACGACATTCAAATCCACCGAATCGAACGAAAAAAAGAACGATGAATGTCGTATCAGCGCGTATATTGCTCGTGTTGACGTGTCCACGTTCAAACAGAAATTGAGACAAATATGTGACAGATGGACGCCATAATTCAATGGCACCAATGTATTTTGACTTACATCAATACTGCAGCACTGAAACATTAGAGTCACTTGTAAACATTTGCACATTCTCAACATCAGCTGACTTTATTTCTACCAAGAGCTGAATCTAAGTTTTGATGAGACTATTATTTGGTTTACCAAAATTGATCGTTTGCAAAACATCATAGCTTCTTACTGAACAGCTTAATTTAATTCACTATTCAGCATACTCGCAACACTTGATTTTTAACTCAGGCTACCTCAAATCGGCCAATAAATTGATACTCACAAGGTTTCCGCCGGGGGAATAAGCATTTATCGAATGCAGAATCTTCATTTTTGTTAAGTTCATTTCTCTGTACGTTCTTGCATGTTTAAAGTGTGATTTTTTTGTATTCTTAGTTCGTTTGTAACAAATTACATCCAAGTCGACGTTTATATAGCAAACATTCACATGGTAACAATAAGGCTGTTTACATCTTCTAATGATAATTGTTTTTGAATGTCTCTACACAAAACAGTAGTACATAAGAACACAATGTCGATCAAAGATTGGGCATTCGGCGAAGCAGTCCTTTTTTATATTTCGAATTGTTTAACGTAGAAGGCATTAATAAATACCTCTCGATCGAACGTTGTTCTGTCAAAATAATTGTTGTCGTTGGTACTAGTGGTCATGTAATATGAATATGTCCATCAAATGATATGTGTGGTTTGTTCATTTATTTACGTATACATATACATTGCTTATCGAACAACGTTACGTATCTATTTTGTTCATAAAGCTTAGTCAAAATATATGTTTTATAAGATAGGTCTCCTTTCACCTCGTTATTGACATAAATGGCAGTTGTAACTACTAGCAATATATCGTCTTATAACATTCAGTTACTATGAACAGATGTTTAAACAGATGAGGAGAATGTGTGATATTCTTCAGTAATATAAAGAACAACAGTAATGCAGTTGTGGCATATGCAAACATGTTTTAAAGCATCACTGCTTAGTTATACATTCACAAGAGTATGTTTGTATTCTTGCTGAAAACTCCTACAGAAGAAAATACTGTATTACACCGTGAAATGTTCTGAAGGTGACATTGACATGGTTTATACGAGAACAAACCGTCCTGTGTTTGTGACATAAATATCATTTATGTAAGCCAGGACTTGATCGTCGAACCTGTTCAATTAACGACTTATGTGTGGAATATTATCATCAGCAATATTATTGCCCGCTATCTTTCCGTATATTTATTCACATCGATACCTTCACATTCCAACGTTCTAAAATGCAATCAAGTACAGTTTATTATCAAGTATTAATATAGTGCGAACAAAAACAGATTTCAAATTCCAATAACGAGCTAAAACGTTTGAAGCATATGAAAAACTCATATCTGTAAATAATGAAGAAACTGCAATGAACGAAAAGACAATGCTGTTTAATTAAGTAGTCACCAGCGACACATATGTATTGTGATTTAAGATAAGTTACTAGAACTAGAACGCGAGGTAAATAAAAATAAAAGATGTTCATTTTCTTTAAACAAAGCTCTCCTTTTTTTTGCAAATAAATATATTTTCTATCACTAAGTGAGTGCCTTTAATGTTTGCATATTTTAAATGGGCAGCAAGACTTATAAACCAAACAAATCTAAGATCAACTAACAGTTTACGTTTGATCTATTTATAAGAATTATGCACTCTATTTTATATTTTTAAAACAACGTTCATATATTGATTGTATACTCGTTCAATTTGAATATTAAGTAATTATCTGCATAAGTCTTTCTATTATATTCGCTCTACATCAACATGTGTCCTAAATTAACAAATAAGGTTCACTCTTAAAGGATGTGTATTAGTTGTTAAATTAAGATAAAATATCGACTTCCAAACATTTAATATTGAGGCCCAGATCTGTCAAAACAATTGTCTCGTATGCTGAAAGTGGCGCCTCAAGATCAGTGGACGCGAACCAACGAGAGCCATGATCACAACAGAGTGTATTTGTTTATGCATAACTATTGTATTCATCGCGGCTATTCAGTCTTCTTACTCCATCATTGTTGTTAATGATGAAGTCACTCTTTTACTTGACTTCAATTTATAAGTAGGACATAACTCGCCATTTCACAAGCGACGAAGTTCCTACGATGGAAAAAAACATATGAGCATTGCTTGATTATTAATTCACTCTTTTACTCGACTTCAATTTATAAGTAGGATATATCTCGCCATTTTACAAGCGACGAAGTTTCTAAGATGGAAAAAAACATATGAGCCTTGCTCTGTGAAAAGGGAGTTTAATGCATGTGTGTAAAGTGTCGTCCCAAATTGGCCTGTGCAGTCTGCACAGGCTAATCAGGGACGACATGTTCTGCCTTAACTGGATTTTGGCTAAGAAAAGACTTTCTGTAAACGAAAAATACAATATAAGCGGAAAGTGTCGCCCTGATTAGCCTGTGCGGACTTCACAAGCTAAGGTGGTATATAGTATATATTTATCACATGCTATACCCTGTTTCCCATGTAATACAACCATAACATATGTTTTATATTACACATTTGTAATACAACATTTTTAAGAGTTTTCATTGGCTTTCGTTTTCGTTTATTGACTAATCGCATGTTGTTATATTGCTAAAATGAAGTTGCAACGTCAAATTACGTCACGAAATGTAAACAACATTCGGGATTTATCATTTTGTTTGCGTAAATATTTATTTAATATGCTCATTTAAAAGCATGTGATAAAAAAGATCTGACACTCGCCAAAGGCTCGCTTACTAACACAATTCCTGAACTCGTTTAATAAAATATGGTATGATATGACAACTCGTGCCAGATCCTATATATATTATAGAAAGTATGTAGCTTCATCTTATTCGTGGCGTAGTTTTAAGTTTGAGCACCAATAAGTGATCACATGTTTAGCGCGTCAACGTCGTGATTACGTTTCTGAAAAAAAAAATGTGCCGTCATAGAATTTCGGTGATTGTCCAATGTGTTTGTGTTATTTGCTTGGATCAGTCAACTCACAATAGCTATGCGAATAATAATTTTTGACAGTACATAAGCGTCTGTACGTTATGTTATCCGAGCGCATGCCATGTTCTATGGTGTACGATAAAGCTATCCAGAAATGATTGAATGTCATTTATGTTGACGTACTCTGGAACTAACAGGGTTAAGAATTAAATTCCGTTTTGTGTTTTGAAATCTTTACAAACCGAGTATATGCGACTTAATCAATGACGAGTGACACGTTTTTACACAATGACTGTTCGTAAGCACTTAATGCATATTAAGGGTCAGTAGTCTGGTGTAAAAAGAGCAGTTTTAAACTAAAACAATAACATTATTTGCATTAACTGTTAGCCTGTTTTTATAATTACAATACAATAGGAAAAGAACTTACTGTTGCTAGCAACGTTTCCAAATTCGATTACATGTTTATTTTGCAATAAATTATTATTTTTCACCTTGTCATAAAATCACTGCGTTCAATTGTACTGTCCAGCATGATTTATATTTAATAACAAGATAATACTTGATTGTATAATAACCATTATATTATAAATAATTTCCCAAGAGCAAAATACATGTCGAACACATTTTGGTTACACAAAGAAAGAATAATAAAAACCATTGCGTTAGCTTGCACTAATTTGTATTTTGGTATATAGTTTCCAAACGTATAACGATAAAGCGCTGGAATCCGACAATCGCGGGTTCTATCTCCGACCAGGCCACATAACTTGTTAGGAATTGGTCATGACGTCATTTCTACGGACATTCTACCCATACCTAAAGTAGTACAGTCGGCAGTAACTGAAATAAGTATGTGTACTTGTAGACCAAAATTAACAAGGAAAAGTAAAGTGACCGAAGTTATATGACTGAAATACTATTTTTAAACGGCAAGACATTTAGCTGAAAACATGAACACAGGAAATGCATACATCACGCACGTTGGCATTTGATGTTATTCCCAACACATGTTCACATATGTACTAGTGAAATAAGGCACAAGTAAAGTAATACATCAATTCAATGCTAAACGTGTATCCTAACATTGCACAGATGTGCGATAAAAACATTACTGCTGCTAATGGCACAATGTAATTCGACATATTTGATTTATTAAAACATTCCGAAAAATGCGCAAGAAATATAGTTTGCATAAATCCCGAAAGAGGATACAATGGCGACGTATGCCGATATTAATAAGTCATTCAATCATGTTTAGTACTCTGTGAAATGATTTAAGGTATCAATCCCGTTGGAAAGGTCTGCTGCGTATGGCACAAAACAATGAAACCCAAGGCAAATACTACCTAATATCGTGATGTTTCTGTGGATCCATTTTTCGTTGGAACCAGTTGAACGTATGTAGACAATGGTTTTGATCCCTTTTTCTGGCTGTGAGTGGAACAATTGATCAGCTGGCCCTTATGGTTGACGATATCAAGTGAATATGTGTAAATTTCATTTCAAATTGTGTTTTCATGTCATGCTTAAAAAGTGTCCTCATCAATTTCGGATGCGAAGAACAAAATGTTTTGTTTAAAAGTTTTTGCACCAAAAAATGATGGGTGTACGCAATCGCAGAAAAGTTGAACTTAGATAAGGATTAATTCGCACTGCATTTGCACAGAAACGTTTTTTATCAATAAAAGGTACGTTATGTGGTTTAAGATTCAACTTGTGTCAAAGTAAACTGATGAATAATTTTGTTGTAAAATTAAAGTTACAACCTTGTCGGTGCCGCTTTAAAAATTGTATACATTTTTTAAATATTTTGTGCGAAGTGAACAGTAACGTTAACTTATGTGAACGCTTCTCTAAAATGTAATATTATTTGTTATGGACTTATAATAATACTTATTTATACGTTGATAACATATATATTTATATGTATCACGGGCTTAGTATGCAGACTCTTGAAAACACAAGGATGGTGTAAGAAGACCGAATAACCGCGATAAATTCAATAGTTATACATAAACAAATACTCTCTTTTGTGATCAAGTCTCTCGTTGGGTCGCATTCACTGATCATGAGGAGCCATTTTCAGCATACGAGACAATTGTTTAGCCAGATCTGGGCCTCAAATATCTGGGTTGTACCATTTGTCTATACTTTTACGACATTTTGATATACACTTGGGGACTTTTCTAACGCAACACTTTTTAAAGTTGAATATCTCAGTAATACGTAAAAATTGTAATGTGCTAGCTCACGATTAAATAATGAATCCGTGACTATCGGGCGCTATATCACGTGGGGTAGGTATGTTGTCAACTATTTTCAGTTGAATGGTGGAACGTGATATAATTCTAATTGTATTTCAATGTCAACACTTTAGGCCGATTCTTACACACGGAAATCCTAATTGTATTTCATAAAAACAGTTTTGCTAGAATGAAAATTCAGGAGAGCGGAAGCTCGCCATTGGCATGCTATTGAAATCCAAATAAAATTAAAGAATTATAACGCGTTACAATATTTGTTTAGAACGCCTTATACTGCGATTTATTTTAATTTATGTACACGTTAACATTATTTCGTAATGTACGCAATATGACGATCTGACGATGATAGTTTGTTTGATTTGCATACATCACTCGATTTATCCATTTGCATACTGTTGCACATATGTCAGACACTTTTATGGTATGTAAATTGTAATAATCTGTCTGAAAAATAGTTTGACGACGGAGATTGATAAAACATACCACTGTTTTAGTCCCAAGGCTTTGAATGGAAATATTGGACAAATCACTTCTGAATTCAAAGTAGCTAATCCTAGAGTTATATGCCCATAGGGACTTAATTATATGAAATTAATTCAGATTCAGATTGTTTGATACAGAAGTTCCGGTGGAAATTTGCAATTATTGCTACCGTAGTTATTTCTTATTTTAACCATTGTCAGACGACTTGAAATATGAATTTATCAACAACTAATAATTAAGCAAGCCACAACATCTTTGAAACACAGATATCCCTGACGTTATATCTAACACATTGAGATGGTTATTGTTCCAGTGCAATTCTTCTTACCAACCTGTTGTCGTAATGTTTGTAGTCAAACCGATGGCAAAATATGTTAGTTGAGGTTTTACTAGATATCAAGCAATGGCATAATTGTGTTGTAAATACGAGACAAATATTCATTGTCATGTATTTAACGACACGTTTGTTCTATTAATGCATCTTACAAACGACGGTTTACAAATGGCGTTCCGATGCAGTGATAGCAGCTTTATTAATTGCATGCACATGTCTTTTTTATTTGAATTGCGATGCTAAATTTTTATAAAATTGACAATTAAATACTCGCCTCTCTGTTTAACATTACCGGGCCCTTAAGAGATCGTACACAGATACACACATAAAGCTTTTGAAATATAATTAAATAAACATATCATCATAAAGTAAGACAAACACTCTCTGCCTTCGCAGAGGTTCGAACCAGGATCGGTTTGGAACTAATTTGTCGCGCTTAACCTGGTATATTCAGTTCTTAATTCATGACAAGGTATTATAACTTTATAATACCAATGTAAGGCATAGACGTGCAATGAATATATTTGCGTATTTCGTGTGTAGTAAACTTGTTTAATGTTCTTGTAACAAGCAGTAAAACGTTCCCTTAAATGTCACTTTTAATTCTAACATAGCAAATTATGGCATTGCCAATGTGTAAATAAAAATTACGTTGAAGAACCTGTCACATTATTAAACAGAGAAGGAAGTCGAAGGCTGTGGTGTACATAAAATATGGGGCGGCCAAATTGGGCACAATTATGTATTTTAGCCATAAGTAAGATTAATAATACTTATAGAGTAAACTATGATTAACTTTGAGTGGATCAACCAGTGATTAATGTACGTTTATAGCAACACAAACACATTTTTTTAATGCATACCTCGCAAAATATGTTCTTATCCAGAAATTATCAATCTTTTCAAATATGTTTCAAATGAAATGAGTGTTTTGTTTAAAATATAAATTTTTTAATTTCATAACAAAATCATGGTTTATCTTCATAAAAATTGTTTGTGTTTAAGGCAATGGGTAACATATTTTCTTTTTTTAAACATGTCATCAAATATTATTTCAAACAAAATTATTATGTTTTTATTAATCTTTACAAATTTAATAGCAATATGAAAAAAATGAATAACACAATATTTATCAAGAGCGTTATGTTGCTTTTTGAACGCAATGCATATATTATATTTCAAATATGAAAATTATAATGACATTCGTTATTTTAGCAAACTGTGAACACGTCGCTTTAACATTGAAGTACAATAAAACGCGACAATAAAGGTTTAATTTAAACAAAATTATAACTAGTCTAATGATCTACTTCAGACACTGCCCTGGCGTACAATCATGCTGATATGAAACGGCTAGTCATGATCAATCATTCATAAAGCATGAGTTAAATGTCCTCTGTTTTACTTATCCATTCTGTCTGTAATAATACGTATCTGACATTTGAAATCTTATCGACATCTGAGTTATTGCATAAAGACGCGCATGTGTTACTCAATCGGATACAACGAATTAATCGACTTCGTACTCCGACTTTTACGACTTTGTGTTTCGAAATGTACGATAAGATTTATTTATTTTAGTGGCGAAATAGTGCATGTATTGTTCATGATTATGCATAGCATCATCACGATTCGTTTAGAAACAAGGTAGACAAGTAGGAAAACAACACCAGCGCAATGTTTTTTATCGAAAGTGACCGATACAAGCATGTGTTTACAAAATAGCACGCTAAAAATGGACTGACATTACCATGCTTCACTATTTTTTTGAGTTTCGTTTGTTTCAAAAACGAACATTATATATAAGAAAGACACATGTATTACAAATGTATTGCATACATATCTTGGTTCACTATTATTGTATTAAAACCGAAATAGACTGTTGAAATGTATTTGCAATACATGTAATGACTTTATCATTAAAGATAATGGTCATAAACGTCACATGCATCACATGAAATTATACAACATAATATTCTTGTTGCGTGATGTGCAAACATAGTGACGTGTTTGTTCAGTGAAGGACGCAACGTTGCATAATTATTATCCTATACCACTACACTCTTTGAATTAATTCGGTGTCATTGTACCATACTGATAAAATGCATGAAATACTGTAATAATCAGGATAACAATTTCTTGTTTATAACATTGTTAATTATGTATAAGGGCATGGTGTAAATGAACATCACGAATTGGGATAATACAGCGCCGAATAAAAACACAAATAATGCTCATATTCCCATATATCTAAGTTTATTCAAGCAAATGACTGGAGTATATAAATCACATTCTCTTTAGGGTACTTTTATATTTCAGAACTCAACAAATCAAACACATTTGTCATGAATGGTTATACTAGTTATTTTTATAGAAATTATTGATTTGAACAGCCGGTTCCTGTATGATGTGTCGCCATAAGTACTTTTGAATAATAAACTGTTTCGCTTCTAAAGAGCTGTATTAGAAATCATCCCATAGTCGGATGTGGAACCCACGGATGGAACGCACGGCTTGTGGATTGCATAGTATATAGATGCGTTAAGCCTCGATCGTTTATGAATGAACTAACATTTTGTAAAAACAAGTATAGAATAAGAGAAACAAATAATAAAGGTATCAGGTTTGATTTTGGATAACAAAATCTAATATAACAGTATACAAATTAATTGGTACTGTATCTGTGTTTAGTTTTTTGGCATAAATATGTGTCTTCGTTAATCATATAAAATGCGTTATGTAACTCTTCTAAAGTAAATACAAGTTTACATTTTTTTAAATGTTAATGATAAAATATATTGGCAATGTAAAGGACATGAATGCAGAGTATTTCCTATTATATAGCAGTATATTTTACTAAAGTCGATACATCGAACCACAGGTGGAAGTAACGTACCCAGGATAGTATTTTTCATATATATATTTTTAGGAGCCCAATATATTCAAATAAATATATAAAATCATGTTTAATGAAAAAAAAATTGACAAAGAGCCATGAAAAAAAATCCCCATCCTCTGATATTGGAATCATAACAAGGTCATTAACTAGAATTTATCATAGACCTGTCTTCGCGGGCCGCAAAAATGTCAAAAGTAGCTTTAATCAAAAGCATCCATTGATCCTCCTATGGGCTATTGGACAACCTTTCAAAAAAAGTTCACTTTAAAAAAATCTGTCCAGCCGTTAACTCACAGTCGGTCGAAAACCGAGCAATATTTCGAGTCCGTTTGTCAACCCGAATAAATCTTCTACAGACTTTAAAACAATATTTTTGAGTTTTTGCCCCTTAATCGATAGCTCGCGTCCTATTCCTTTGAAACAACGAAGCGTGTCAAATAATGCATGCATATGCAACACTTACCCATAAAAACTAATTCCAAAAGTTTATATTTTCTTTGCAACAACTGTTTTAAGTCTAAATTTGATTTAATTGAAAACGAAAGTAGCCATCGCTCTTGAACCCGGCTTAGCAGTGAATTACACTGACAGAGCCAGGCACATAAATATCCAATCAACAACAACAACGATGTTTTAATAAATGTAAATAAATGAAAAATGCTTATCATTCTGATTGTATTGGAATAAGTTTTGAGGGGTAAGTGGTTGCATATGCATGCATTATTTGACACGCCTCGTTGGTTTAAAGGAATAGGACGCAAGCTATCGATTAAGGGGCCAAAAACTCAAAAATATTGTTTGAAAGTCTGTAGAAGATTTATTCGGGTTGACAAACGGACTCGAAATATTGCTCGGTTTTCGACCGACTGTGAGTTAACGGCTGGACATATTTTTTTAAAGTGAACTTTTTTGAAAGGTTGTCCAATAGCCCATAGGAGGATCAATGGATGCTTTTGATTAAAGCTACTTTTGACATTTTTGCGGCCCGCGAAGACAGGTCTATGATAAATTCTAGTTAATGACCTTGTTATGATTTCAATATCAGAGGGTGGGGATTTTTTTTCATGGCTCTTTGTCAATTTTTTTCTCATTAAACATGATTTTATATATTTATTTGAATATATTGGGCTCCTAAAAATATATATATGAAAAACACTATCCTGGGTACGTTACTTCCACCTGTGCATCGAACATAATTAAAGATAAAGATGAAGGCAGAACATTTGAGCCGAACAACAACAACTGGACGGAAGTCAACAACTATGCCAGCTTTTCGAATAGTTTGCTTGCTAGAAATGAACGTTGTAATAAGCGGGACGAAGCAATGGGAAAATCCAACGATGAACACAAACCAACTGCTGATACACTCACACCATTGTTGGCAATACCTGGTTCAACGAGCCGTGATAACTTTCTCGAGACAAACTTTTGAAGAACCTTGCGAAGCCTTAATCAACTGAAATATACGCTTGTGGTGAACGATTTATATTGTCATATATACTTTAGTCCCGATTACAAACTTAATTATACCAAAGACGAGCTGTTTAATAAATGTTCAGGACCAGAGGACAACACCTATGAATTGTTCGATTTCATATGTAGGAGGAATGTATACTAGAACACGTTGTGACAGCAAAGGAAAACTATTCCGAAGCCAAGTATGCCGTAAAATGTTTAATGTAAGAAATTTAATTAAAATACTAGAATTTACAATCAAGGCACATATTACAATGCTGGATAGACCGTTTAAATATGCGATTATGTCCAATAAAATATGCATTATAACATAATATTTTAAGGGCAGTAGATTATAATGGCTTATGTCTTATTGTGTCTATTAATTAAAATGCAAAATATGATACATGGACATGAAGTTCATTCTTTAATAATCTGAGGTTTTTTATTTTAAATTTTTGAAACAAAGCCAATTGACTTGTTAAGTAGTTTTGTTTAATAAAACAATACTAAGATACTTTATTATAATTACTTTTTTGCAGTTTAAGCAAGTTTGGACAGCCTTATACTGAACTTGCTATCAAAACAAGTTAAGAAGGTTCTGAACCGGTTAAACAAAGTTCTTTAATTTTTCATAAAAATCCATGTTTTTTTATCAAAATAAAAATTAGAACAATATTATAAATGATCTTGATATTGAAGATTGTTTTATTTCCTACTCAAAGCCCATCAAAACGTCTGTTTGTGTACATATCTGTGTATTTCGTGTATGCGCGTCCAAAACTGGTTATTTTAGGCAAAAAACATTAACGGAAATATTTCCGGAAATAAACTGAAAGCGATCTATTATGCATTTAAGGTCAAGACTGGAAGCTTTTTACCATTCAAAGATCTTTTTTAACTTCTCAATCTAACCTTAAGAATTCAGTTATATTTTTTGTAACGTGAAACAGTGGCAAACTTAGTTTTTTGTGTATTTAATCTACATATTTCTTAAACTACACAGATTTATCATTGTAAAATTGTCTATCATTTCATGATGTTATTTTTCTTTTTAAACTGACCTACACATAACATGCACAATTCTTTGTTCAAGCGCTGAACACGCACCTGCTGATCCACTGCGACACGAGGCCGTACCTGCCCCTAATGCGGCAAACGATTTTACCAGAAGTCAGACATGAAGAAACATACGTGCATCAATACAGGTAGATCTTCCTTTTGCAATCTTATGTATTGCTAATATAAAATAAAAAATAAACTAGTCAAACATTTTCTCGTGAAACATGTACATTGCGTCTTATTAAAATTATATTATGTGTACTATTTCTTATAGTAATAATAATGTGTACTCATCATTTGCGTTCTACACACAATTTATTAGGGCGTGTCCTCATTGTTTGCATACTCATAATAACTTACTACTCGATTTAATATATTTCTGTGTATGGTATATTTATTAAAATCACGTATTCAATTATGTGTTATTACTCAAACTTATAGCATTTATACACTATTTACAAGTACAATATCTTCTAGCAAATGACATGTTTTTCAGGTGACAAGCGGTTTAGTCAGTTCTCAAACCTTATAACACACATCCGGAAACACACAGGGTTTACTCCTTTTACCTGCCCCACGTGCGGCACGGTATTCCAAAACAAATTGGACCTTATGAAACACTGCGAAAAGGGACCGTGTATAATTTGATAATACTATAGTCGTTGATTGTTTTTTCAGATTCCATCTGCGGTCTGTAATTTCAAACACAATTCGAAATAATGCAATATGTGTTTGTGTATGTATTCATTGATAAAAAATGATGTTGCTCCTAAGAAGCAAAATAAGTTTAAATGACCTTTACTTAAACTAGAAATTGGTTATTTAAATCGCGTACATGTACATGCTTTTTAAAGCAAAAAGTAATTCCATTTCTGTTTCACCACACCAGTTTGAACGAAAATATTAATCGTCATTTTACAACATTTGCCCGTTTGTTAATATGTTTACACTATTGCAAATAAGGACGAAGCTTAACGATATATGTAAAACATTCGGTGATACTTTTCATTGATAAAGCCCAAAATAAATACTACTGACTGTGTATTGTACGCGTTTGAATAGGAAAATATATCAATATAATAATAAACATATATCAAGGGACCACTCTCATCGTGGTTGTAGAAAGATGTCTGTTGTATGTAAGTATTTATGTAGGACCAACAAATGAGCAACACAAGTCTCTGTGCGAACAAATTCAGTGTTAAATCAATTTGCATAGGAATGTGGTTAACACATTTACGGGTGTTTTCAATTATTTAGAGTTTTTTTGTAGTTGTCATACCACGGGAGATTCATTTACATTCCTACTAGCTATCCTCATCAAAAAGCGTTTTAAGTAAACGCAATTATAGCAATATTAAAATTCTGTTAATAAGTTGAAGAAATAATTTATTGCAATAAACGCAATTATTTATACACAGACAGCATGAATATACCCAAATCGGCAACATATTCAAATAGTACTTAACTAATAAGGCAATGGTTTGCCGAATTTCGGTTCCACAGACAGCGCCCCGGGACTTTAGATAAGATCTTCTGAAAGGACAAATCACTTCCAAATTCAAAGAAGATGTACAGATAAACCATATGCGCACGGGATATAATTATTTTGAATGTATTCACATTCCGATTTTGTGTTCAGACCTATCTGTGTATGGTGTTGTTTGCGTTATGTCTTTCTATATAAACATGTGGGTCCATTCGCTTTATGGGTGAAGTATATGCGATAATGCCAACATTGTGCATACTGACAAATTGTGGGTGTTATTTACATGTTATTTCCCATGAATAAGACATGTATACAAAATGTTCATACCCTCTTTAAAGCATAGATATGTGTGAAAGAAATTGCATTTCGATACAATCGCTAAGTAAAATCCTTGCAAATACATATTGGTTTGATACACTTAATAAATTGGACGAAGCTTACAATCCAATGAAATAAAACAAGAATGGAACTTAGCTAAAGTAAGCCTGCATATAGCTTCAACTCATAAACATTGGCGGGGACAACATTCTAATTTTATAAAAAAATATACGTATTTTGGTAAACGTTTATACGCTTGTATGAATATCATTCTGCATTTAATACAAACATATTTTACTCGGTACTCTTTTTTTTCAAAACAAAATACTATTCGTATGCCCCTTTCAGAGAAACTGCATTAACCAGTATTATCAATTGAAAGAATGCTAAAGTGCTTAGAACAATGCTATTGTATTATTGAACGCTGTTGTATTGTGATAATTCGCCACACAACAATAGCATGTGTAAAGCGGTTCACATAAACACACATTTCTGACGACGAGTATGCGCATGTCCGGATTTATACTATATTTTATATGCACGATCGTGATAAAACAAAATTGTTCACGACGTTTGAAGACAACGAGTTAAGAGGATTTACATAATTATGCATTCAGGAATGGTTTCCGATAATGTAAAAGGATATTTGCCTTAGCGGATAACTGCGAATGGCAGATAACTTACCTCCAGAGTAACGCTTTCTCTACATAGACGAAATTGTTCACTAATGTATATTATAAATGCAGCAATATGAGTGAATAGTTCGGAATCAATCACGGTGTTTAAGTGCAACAGCACATATGACATTTGTCATGTAAATAAATTCTGGTCTAAACTATGACTTTTAAAGGGATCCGGGTAATTTTCTGGGTGTAAATCCGGTTGTATATTGAGAAGAGTTTAAAAATGGCTAGCCCTTAATTTATATGCATTTTTGTTTGCAGTTTATTTACATAAGAATACAGGGGGGGGGGGGGGGAGTTGCCGGATGTTCTGGGTGATCGATTTTCATAACTAACGTAACAATTAAAACAAACTTAGCTTTTATTAGAAAGGTTGTATTATGTATCATCTTATCTTAATTAAACGGTTAAGATTGTTTTATGGGAATATGCAAAACGGTGTATGTTTATCCAAATGAGTTTATGTTCAACCAAATAAACATATAATTAAATGGGTATATTAAAATAGTTAACAATCAATTAAATGAATAACATGATAATTTATAAAGAAATTAATTGAATATATACACGTTCGTGTTAAAAACAGAACTATCCATGTTAAGGATTGTCGTGGTAAAAGGTTAAAAGCAAGAACAGATCATTTAAATTCGATTGAATGGTACTGTAATCAACTTATCGTTTCATATTCAGTAGGGCTACACAATAACCACTTTATGTAGCGCGTGTGGAAAAATAAACACAATTTATAAGAACTAAATTATTTCTCGTTGTGATATGCAAAGTGAACAAAATGTATTTATCAAATCATTGTAATACCTCCCAGGCTGAAAGCGAAGAGCTTAAAGAGTCCCGATTACATAGTTTAAATGTAAATGTAAATACAAAAATAACTCACTTTTTATCTATTTAAAATTCATAATTAGTGTTATGTTATGCCACAAATAAAGATTGTCGTCATTGTTAAACATTCCGAAACCAATGTGCTCTCAGTCAGCCACCACATGTTCATGTACACTTATGTTTCGTGTCTTTATGAATAAACAACATGAGAACATAAACTTACATGAATTTTTGTTATAAAGTTAATTACATAGTATAAGAACAGTCAAACGAAAAATGTTAATATTTGATTTACTTAGTTATACTTAAAGTGCCCTATATTGCACGCAGCTGTGTTCCGTGCCAATCTGCTACTAAATGTAGTTATGTTAGTAATAACAAGCTTATTTGTGCTCATTGGGTCATTGTCGACCTAACATGTCACTCTGGGGTGACTAGAATCGGCTTCATGTCAACTCAGGGTGACATTATTCGGCTCTTAGTCACCCCCGGGTGACAAGAATCGGCTTCTAGTCACCCTTGTATTTTTTATCAAACGGCACCGCAACCAGGTATCTAATATAGACACGTTTTTTAGACATTTAGCTCTACTTTCGTTTTTGTAGTATTTTTACACTACTCAGACTCTTAAAAACAAATACAGATGTTCACGTACCATTTGAACGTATATTTCGGAAAGGTTTATTTTATTAAAGTTGTATCTAGTATTGGGCAATAACTTAAACGCTACATAGACTTTTTAAATCCCACATATACTTGTAAAATGAATCACAAATGCAAAACAGTGTATAACACCACAATAGTATATTTTTGCAATTATCACAAACATTTATTTGAAGAATTAATTTCAACCCGCAACCATTTTATCACATAAAAGTTTTCAACTTTTTCCAAAACACGCAACACACGCAAACACGCGAAATTAAAACAATTATAAACACGCGCGTCACAGAACAGCAAACGATTGCATTGTCTGTTTTTGTATTTTAAAGTTAAACAACAGAAACACGGAAGCAATGAAAATACTTTTGTGTTGCATGTGTAAATGTATTAATTTAATTTTGAGATATTGATTGCAAATGTTGTAAAGACGAGCTATTATCGATCGAAACGCGTGAAACACGTGTTCTTGTGGATAGGAAATACATATTGTCTTAATAAATGAATTTAATTTTGTAATAGTTTTATGAGATAATAGTGTTAAGAAGGGCACGGTGGAAGTAAGTGCATGTAAGTAATAAGAAAATGATGTAAGATTTCGACATAAAAAACAGCATAGTCTTTGGCGGAAAAATAACCTGTTATATTTTTGAATGGAATATAATATTATTCGAACATCAATCATGAAAAATGAAAAAAAAAACTAATTAAGGCCGCGGACGGCAATGCAAGAGCACTGAAACAATTGTGAAAGATAGAAATGACACGCTATCTCAAAAAAGGTTTTCGGGGATAAGCGCGGCACGCTTTACTACAGTTATGCCAAGGAGTTCTGGAAACCCAATGCAGAGGCAACCTCCTGTGACTACGAAGCTCCGGAGATCAGTGAACTGATTTCAAACCATCGCTGACAGTATGTAACTTTGAATACTACACGATTCTTGCTTCCAAGACACGCTCTATATTCGCAAATGCGTGCACTTGTGTGAAAAATACTGATTATTCAACGACAAACACCAAGAAAATATTAAAACTCAATTTATTCACTAAAAAGGTTTGGCATTTAAATGTCAATGCTGGGACGATTTGTATTAACAGACTCCCCCGAGAACGGCGGGAAAAAGCAGTATATAGTGTCAAATCCCTGTGACATGAAGGGAAGTGTGTTCATTGAAACTATGCCGATAAACATAAGTCTTTGTTCTCCAACACTGGTACAGTACATTACACAGGATCCTGTCGTCGGGAGTTGAACTATATACACATTTGACCTAACCTACTGACGGTGTTCCAAACGCTGTGAATTCCCAACCATGACGATGTATGTTTCTAAGGGAAGTTTTTCAAACTCGCCAATACTGAAATTTTACAAAATCTGGCAAGCATCGCGTTACAATAAGTAAAATGAGGGGAGGGAGGGTGGTTAAATGTAAAATTCGTAAACAGTGACTTACTCGGTTTACTGGTCGGCTCGAAAAGGAATGACCGCGAGGAAAAAAAGAGGTTTATATAATTGGACGAGTCTAAGTGATACAATGGACTGTAGCATTTCATAAAGAGGTTTTTTTTAGAATTAGAGTGGAAAATAAACTTTGCGTTGAATAAGATGGTTTATTCTTAAGCGAATAAACATAATTATAATTATAGTAAGAAAACTACAAACAAATGCTAAAAATAACTCAAGTAATAATAATAGTAATACTAGCTCTACTTGTTATCATAATAATTATAATATCACTCTACCTTGTCTGCTCTAAAGCGTATTATATCATCACAGTCCTCACAGGCCAATCTGTGACGACACTTTCCCATGATGAAAGCCTTGGTTTCCAAGAGCGCGGCACATATGAAAATTGCTGTATGCGTTTATCAATCAGGACGCGCATCCGGCTGACACAAACTACGTGCTGGCTGAGACTCACGTGAACCCCCCGGGGACCCACCACTACGACTTCTATCTCACCGTAGATGAGATGAAGGCCATCGCCCATAACGGCACGGTGGTCAGCGTGCACACAACGGAAAACAACGGTAACGTATAGTCAGTGATTCACAACAGAAAACAATGGTAACGTGTAGTCAGCTTGTACACAACGGAAAAGAACGGTAACGTATAGTCAGCGTGTACACAAAGGAAAACGACGGTAACGTAAAGTCAGCGTGTACACAAAGGAAAACAACGGTAACGTTTAGTCAGCATGTACACAACGGAAAACAACGGTAACGTATAGTCAGCGTGAACACAACGGAAAACAACGGAAACGTATAGTCCACGTGTACACAACGGAAAAAAGCGGTGACGTTTAGTCAGCATGTTAACAACGGAAAACAACGGTAACGTTTAGTCAGCATAAACACAACGGAATACAACAGAAACGTATAGTCAGCGTGTACACAACGAAAAACAAAGGTAACGTAAAGTCAGCGTGTACAAAAAGGAAAACAACGGTAACGGTTAGTCAGCATGTACACAATGGAAAACAACGGTTACGTATAGTCAGCGTGTACACAACGGAAAACAACGGAAACGTATAGTCAGCGTGTACACAACGGAAAACAACGGTATCGTAAAGTCAGCGTGTACACAATGGAACACAACGGTAACGTATAGTCAGCGTGTACACAACGGAAAACAACGGAAACGTATAGTCAGCGTTTACACTACGGAAAGCAACGGTAACATATAGTCAGCGTGTACACTACGAAAAACAAAGGTTACGTTTAGTCAGTGTGTACACAACGGAAAACAACGGTAACGTATAGTCAGCGTGTACACTACGGAAAACAACGGAAACGTATAGTCAGCGTGTACACTTCGGCAAGCAACGGTAGCGTATAGTCAGCGTGTGCACAACGAAAAACAACGGTAACGTATAGTCAGCAAGTACACAACGGAAAACAACGGAAACGTATAGTCAGCGTGTACACTACGGACAACAAAGGTAACGTTTAGTCAGTGTGTACACAACGGAAAAACAACAGTAACGTATAATCAGCGTGTGCACAACGGAAAACAACGGTAACGTATAGTCGGCATGTACACAACGGAAAACTACGGTAAAGTATAGTCAGCGTGCACACAGCGGAAAACAACGGTAACGTATAGTCAGCGTGAACACAACGGAAATCCACACAAACTACTTGAGGAAGTTGTTGAAAAACATACCATACACGGCATTGCTCAAGAATTAAAACCAGGGATTCCTATATGGCAGAGCCGTACCAAATCATAAAATGCTTAAAACTGAGTTTGCCCCATAATTCGTACCCGAAACCTCCAGAAGCAAAACCGAGTGCGCTTCCACTATTGCACACACAATTTGAATTTTAACGGTTTAGCAAACATATTTGGATTTTGATTCTTTGAAAATTGTCACCTGCCAAACGGTGAAAAAGTTCCAGATGGCAGTACCGTATCAAATGATACCATGTATTATTATATATACATCTAAAGGCCATCAACACGCACTAGAGTTGATCATGGGCCCCGCACACGCCTACTTCCAACGCCTGATCGTTAAGAGCTGCGACGGTAAACCCACGTGCTGGGACAGACATCCCATCTTTGCCTTGAAAGACAACTGATCTCGCATACTGAGAGTTAGACCGTGATACCCGATGTATTTCGTACATTCATTGGTCATTGCATGTTATACAAGTTTACATTACAAATTATATCGAGCAATGCTCCGACTTGTTTTTCTGCTTTATTGTTACATGTTTGCGCGATTTGTGGGAAACATTTTTTTTCATTTCTATGAACACCAGTGTATTTGAAAAGAACGCATGCAAAAAGCTCGTTGATATATGATGGAGAGTAAGTTAGTTCCTTTTTCCTAGTCCCTTATTCCTTATTTGAATAAGGAATAAGGAACTGTTCAGTATTCCTTATTGAAGCTTAACATATTTGATATGGGGTTTTAAAGAAAAATAATGCATTCAATTCTTAAGTAAATTAAAGCAAAATAACTCGAATACATTTACTTTATATATTACGTTATGAATATTTCGTGTTTCTTCCTCGCGCTTGCATAGTATTTCTGGTTTAAACTAAACCGGTAATTTTTAAATCGAATACTAACTTCACATCCACAAAACCTAAAGCATATAACATTATTGTATATGTGTGTGATATAAAAGTGCAATCGTGTACATGTCAACATGTTTGTGTTTATGTATAATCCAGTTCCTTTTTCCCGATTGAATAAGGAAAAACGAACCAGTTCCTTATTCCTTATTCAAGCCGAATAAGGAACTGGTATTTTCTCTAACTCTATTATAACATCTATGCCATCAGACTCTATTAGCAATGCTGTGCATTATTAAGTGAATGCTGCGATTGGATTGGATAACCCACCCACGTGAAAAAAATCTTTCAGTTTTAATTATATTGGTCTAGTACTTGCGTCAACGTTTGCTCAAGGCGGTGACTTAAAGGGAGATTACACGATTTGTATATGTGTTTAATTGTAATATATTGAAAAAAAATATGTTACAATTACACAAAATAGGCACGAAAAATTATACATTGAAGACGAATTTCATAAATGCAGCAAAGACAAATAAGCGCCCCGAGCCGATTGTGACGAAGATATTTTGTACATATTTTCCTAAAATAACCGAAGCATTCGTATTTTTATTAGGATCGGAGTTAGTGTTCGTGTGTCGCATGAACAGATATCGTTGCAGAAAATTAAAATGATCCGTAAAAAAAATGTGTCTTTGTGTCGTATGAACGAATCTGCACTAAAACTAAATTTAGATTGATATCGTACATGCATGATATACATGCTGGAGAATTCAACTGTACAGACATTTTCGATTTCAGAATTAAATATCTGGCTTATTTCGCATTTTTCGACACATGTTCTTTTTAACGTTTATTTTTAATTAATATTGAAATATATGTATAATAAGTTTTTTACACATTTTATATAAATTCATAAATATTTGACAAAATCGCATATTCTCCCTTTAAATGAAAACGCAATAGACGCGTTTCAGCGGTGCAGCGCGCAAACGCCTCAGAATAGACGCGTTGGACGGCATTAGTCCGGTGGTTGAATAATATCGATTAGCCGTATCGTTTGCGTTATTATGTGTCACTTTAAACGTCATGTACGTCACTTGGAGGGTCGTCGTAACTCCAGGCATGCTTGACACATGGAGCTAAACACGTTGTGACGTTTCATTAAATTTTATAAAATACTCTGCCTCTGGCAACGAACAACCCCTCGTAATATACGGAATGAGTGGTCAATGGACCCCCCCCCCCCCCCTTGCGAACGGTTAACATCATAGTTGAATACATTTTGTCAAATAACAATGTAACTGCTCAAATAATAGGAAAAGGAGAGGACATGTAACCCAACATGGACGGTTAACATATAAGCGTTAAATCGGTGCCGAGCGCAAACGCTTAATAATATGACCGCAAAAGTTGGCACGATCGAAGTGCCTATCAGGACCCGTCGTTTAGTACCGGTGCGGTTGATAACATCTTGAATATGGCCGCTCTTTTCGCTAACGTACGAATTTGATGTAGATATGTTACGTTGAATACGTCACTTGGCGGGTCGGCGATGCCTCAGGCACGTCCGGCGAATCGAGAAAAACACGCAGTTTAAGTGCAATTAAGAGTGGTCAATTACTTACGCGCAAGTTCACTCAATACAGTGACGTTAGCGTTAAAGTTACGTCGTCGTCATATCCGTCATGCTAGATACATAAAAAATAACTCATTTGAAATGCACATATTAGTAACTCACGTGTGCATCATTGGGAATGGAGTGTCTAGCATCTTCACCTAATGGTGAATTTAGGTTAAATCACTTGAAAAAGCAGAAGAAGTATACCACACAAACTTAAGATTTATATAGACAAACCAACGTACCAACAGAATGACTCTAATTAACCCACTAGATACATTTATTTTTTATCAGATAATCATAAGCAAAATATGTAGAGCAAACTACTTCAACTTATCTCGAGGAATTATGTGTCAAATGTGTCATCACCATGAAATGTAGATGCGCAGGATACTTTTAAACGTAGTGATTGAGACATTCCCGAGTTATTGGCCCTTGAACAGAGGGGTGTAGGGGTACTAGTCATTTTAGTGACAAAGCTCTACTAAATTTCAGCAAATATATTTGGTTACGTATATCTTGTCATCTGACTGCACACAGTGTTCATTTCCATTGTCAAAGGGTATTTGAATAAATGAATCCATTTATTTTTAAGTGAAAAGTATTTTAGGTATTTTTGAGATGAATCTATGTTTTCTGCTATGCTTTTTGGAATAAAACAAGCCTAATTACATTAAATAGTACTTTAGTTGGTCTTATTGAAATGAATATATGTTTGGTATGTTGGTAAAATATGAGTTTAGCACAAAGGGATGTATACATCTAGTACTTGTACACTGCAGTACAAGTAGCAATGAATGGGTCTCCCTGGTGATGGGCTAAACCTTTACTTGCACTTTGTAACTTAAACTTCCTGCCTCAAACAATCTTGCTCTGGATGACTATGATAAACAGGACCTCATGTTTGTTACAATGGTCAAAATGAAGAGACTGTACATGGATGCGTTTTTAACTAAACGAAGTTCGTTGACCGTGATCTTGCTTTTTGCAAGAAAATTTGCATACGATATGCTCATATTGCCGACAATTTAACCTCAAAAAGTAACTTCCTACTTGTAAAATTAGTTCCCTTCTATAGTTTTATAATATCGTGCCAATTCTATTAAGAATTATTTGAATACTATCAGGATTATCAGTGCTTATTTGTAATGAACAACAGTTTTCTTTTTTTTATTCTCACACGCATTCTCGGTTTAATAATAAGTATCACGCTTTCAAAATCACTGCTTATTTACAATACTGATTTACTGATTTACTTCTATTAATAATCGAAAATAAATATTCTTTCAAATAAACAAAATGTTGCTCAATGAAATGTATGTTCAAAGTATGGCAAAATGAAAAAAAATCATAGATTTAAAAAGATGTGCATTACATTTAAACAAGCAAATAACCACTCCAGACCCGGCCTATGAAAATATGCGTTTGGTTATTAATAATTATCATCGATAATTTAGATAAATCTAAATTTCGCAAAAAAAACTGCGTGGTATACTGGTAACATGTTAGCTTTTGTTTCCTGTCCGGGTTTCATCCCCAGCGCAAGAACATAAACAGTTTTCCTTGTAATAACCATTATTAAAAACTCCTCCAAATAATATTATTTTGTTTGTTGATTAAGCTTACCTTAAAATAATATATATTCGTTTAAGTCCCACGGAAAGCACCGAAGCCTCCGTCAGTCGTCAATAGAAATCGGTTTGTACGAGCAAAATGTTAACAAGCAGACGTTTGACAAGCAAAACCAATAGGCAATAACACACTCCTAAGTTTTAACTTCATATCTTGTATCACTAGTCATTTTTAGTGCATAATTGTCCATAAGTTAGTGTATATTTGCTCAACAAGGCTATTACTTGACAGATTTAGCATCTTTCAAGAGCCAATAGAAGCAAATTTGAGAATATCTAAACCTCAGTACTAAAACCATTCCCCGTGTGCGATTAATGAGATTTATGTACATCTAAAACAAAATAGAGTCTGTCTATTTGAGGCATTCAATAATGGTTTTCGATGTAGCGAGTAAGAATATGCTTCCAGAGGTCCCGGTTAGAATCCTGAGGCGGGCAATATTTTTATTTGAAACGTTCGATGCTATAATAATTTTTAAGACTTTTCCAAATACCATGTATTATAAATTTGTAAGTTAAAACATGAAATGACTTTTTTTCAAGAAAAATTACCGGCAACTGTTTGAACAGGTCCCTGTACGATGTCTCTTCTCTACGTAGAGGCCATACCATACATGTATTCAATGGTAATCAACACAAGAACGCGATGTTGCATATTTGTTACCAACAAATACAGGCTCTGAACCGGTTTTTACCAAGTTAATAAGTCATTTTGAAATCGTGTTTATATTTCTTAGTATAAACATATAACTATAAATTATAAAATAATATAAAAGTGTGTACGGTTAAATAAGTATTTTCAACTCGCATAGAACTGAACCCCGCAAGCTTTTGAATATTTAAATCGCACCGAAATCATAGTCAGAACACAACCTTAATTTTAAAAAAATATAGGCGTCTTACATGGGTAATAATCCGAAAAATAAATTAAAAGTAAATATTGAGATATTCAAATGCGTGCATGCATGTTCAGCAATCCAAAATAACGCAATACATTACTCATTGTGCATGCATTTTTTATCAACGTTTTCGACCAAGTAAGTTTCAGTAGTTGTGACGCATGCACACACTGAGATAAACTGTCTGGCTGAGCATGTCTGCAGTGTTTAGTTGCCATGCACTTTACTTGTTTACGTAATGCATTATGAACTGAGTGGCCTCTGAAGTCGTTCACGCTTTTTGTGAACATGAAAACAACTCGCGCTATAAAACTATTTTAACCCATGTATGCCTAGTGGACTCTCCCATCCTTCTAAATTGAATCAATTTATTTCCAAAATTAGGGATGTCTAGTATATTTATTTCTGTATTTATAATAATTCTCACAAAAATTCCTTTAAGCAAACAGCGCAGACCCTGATGAGACGCCGCATATCTGGGTCTATGCTGTTTGCCAAGCCTTTTTAGCTCACCTTAGCACAACGTGCTCATGGTGAGCTTTTGTGATCGCCTTTTGTGCGTCGTCCGTCGTCAACATTTTGCCTTGTGAACACTCTAGAGGCCACATTTATTGTCTAATCTTCATGAAATTTATTCAGAAAATTTGTCTCATTGATACCTCGACTGAGTTCGAAACTGGGTCATGCTGGGTCAAAAACTAGGTCACTAGGTAAAAAAAAGAAAAAACATTGTGAACACTGTAGAAGAAACATTTGATGCCCAATCTTCATGTAATTTTGTCAAAATGTTTGTCTAAATGATATGTTGGTTGAGTTCAAAAATGGTTCCGGTCCGTTGGAAAACATGGCCGCCGGGGGGGGGGGCAGTATTCCTTATATGGCTATAGAGAAACCTTGTGAACACTCTAGAAGTCACAATTTTCGCCCAATCATCATACAATTTGGTCAAAACATTGGTTTCATTGATATCTTGGACAGTTCGAAAATGGTCTAGATCGGTGAAAAAACATGGCCGCCAGGGGGCATGGCAGTTTTCCTTATATGGCTATAGTATAATCTTGTTAACACTCTAGAGGCCACATTTATTGTCCAATCTTCATGAAATTTGGTAAGAAAATTGGTCTGAATAATATCTTGGATGATTCGAAAATGGTTACGTTTGCTTTAAAAACACGGGTGCCAAGGGGCGGGGCATTTTTCCTTATACGGCTATATAAGGCTATAGCAAAACCTTGAAACACTCTAGAGGCCACATTTATTGTCCGATCCTCATAAAACTTGGTCAGAAGATTCATCCCAATAATATTTTGAACGAGTTTGAAGATGATATCGGTTGGTTGAAAAACATGGCCGCCAGGGGGCGGGGCATTTTTCCTCATATGGCTAAAGTAAAACCTTGTTAACACTGTAGAGGCCACATTTATATTTAGATCTTCATGAAACTTGCTCTGATGATGTGTCCCAATGGTATCTTGGATGAGTTTTAAAATGGTAACCTTTGCTTGAAAAACATGGCTACCAAGGGGCGGGGCATTTTTCCTTATATGGCTATATATGGCTATAGTAAAATCTTGTTAACACTCTTGAGGCCACATTTATTGTCCAATCTTTATGAAACTTGGTCAGAAGATTTATCCCAATTATATCTTGGACAAGTTTGAAAATGATGCCGGTTGGTTGAAAAACATGGCCGCCAGGGGGCGGGGCATTTTTCCTTATATGGCTATTGTAAAACCTTGTTAACACTCTAGAGGCCACATTTATTTTTCGATCTTCATGAAAGTTGGTCAGAAGATTTGTATTAATGATATCTTGGATGAGTTCGAAAATGGTAGCCTTTGCAGCGGGCTTTGCTTGAAAAACATGGCTGCCAAGGGGCAGGTCATTTTTCCTTATATGGCAATATTTAAATCTTGTTAATCTTGGACGAGTTTAAAAATGATGACGGTTGGTTGAAACACATGGCCACCACGGGGGCGGGGAATTTTTCCGGATATGGCTATTGTAAAACCTTGTTAACACTCTAGAGGTCACATTTATTTTCCGATCATCATGAATCTTGGTCAGAAGATTTGTCCCAATGATATCTTGGATGAGTTCGAAAATGGTTTTGGTTGTTTTAAAAACATGGCCACCAGGGGCGGGGCATTTTTCCTTAAATGGCTATAGTAAAACCTTGTTAACACTCTAGAGGCCACATTTATTGTCCAATCTTCATGAAATCTGGTCAGAAGATTGGTCTAAATGATATCTTAGATGATTTTGAAAATAATTACGTTTGCTTTAAAAAGATGGCTTCCAAGGGGCGGGGCATTTTCCTTATATGGCTATAGAAAAATTGTGTTAACACTCTAGAATCCACATTTACTGTCCTATCTTCATGAAACTTAATCAGAAGATTCATCCCGATTATATCTTGGATGAGTTCAATGGATGATGCCGGTTGGTTGAAAAACATTGCTGCCAGGGGGCGTGGCATTTTTCCATATATGGCTTTAGTAAAACCTTGTTAATACTCTAGAGGCCACATTTATTTTTCGATCTTCATGAAACTTGGTCAGAAGATTTGTCCCAATCATATCCCGTTATCTCAGGTTAGCGACTTAAGGCCTTTCATGCCCTCTTGCTTCTAGACGCTAGGCATAAATGGATTAACGGATTTTTTTGCAGTGATTAAAATGTATATATCTGTGGTGACGGGAAGGGATATTTCTATAGGGATGGGTAAATGTTGAATCATAACTGCAATTACGTTGCGAATCTATTTAAAAGAGAGAACAACACACATTCGAATATATATAAAGCACTCTTAGCATATACACAAATGTGTCTAAAATTGCGCTAAATATTCGTCACAATCCCAGCACGAAAAACACAAATAAAATAACTCATTCACAAATGGACATTTATCATTTAACATGATCAATATAAACTATCGCCGTTCCATATATAATTCAATTCTATAGAATTCAAAATAAAAACTAAAGAGTGTATAGAATTTCACACATAAACTAGAATTGCATTCCGAACTGAGAGACTTCAATGTAATAAAACCTGGCATCAACGTACAATACATTACTGAAAATTAAATCACGTAGAATCATTTAAAATGAAACTAAATCAGTCCATACCATGACAGAAATCTACAAAATACCAAAATATGATTCAATATAATAAGCACGTACGACTTATTTGTATACGCAATAAAAATAGTTTCCAAAATGGATAGTTAAACAAAATAAAGATTAAATCTTCAAAATAGACAATAATGACGGCATGGTTTCTTGGCATTTAATGTACTGTAAAAGTTAATTAGCTGTCAAGATGGCTTTTTCGCTTCGGGGTCGTATCAATGGCACCCTGGTTCTCACCTATGAACTGTAGACAGAACATGATAACACCACCTAGCAGCGACATGGTTCCCAGCAAGTGATAGGAATACACGTAGGAACCGGTGAAGTCACGCAGCAGACCTGAAACAAGGATTTGATCATCGAGTCAAGTTCTTACTACGACCTCGGCACTGACAATAACATCGATCTGACAACATTCATGACTGTATAAGGTACATACTTTTCGATGAAATGCCGCAACAATTTGTAATCTGAGTGAGAAATTTCAATAATGATGAGCTTTCTTTTTTCACAATTGTTAAAAAATACTAAAACGATATTTAAAGAATCTAGTGTCGATAACTAATGCGCCAAGAACAATAGTTATATTTAAAATACAGTTGGTACATAGAGAAGCTTTAAATCATATGAAATTTCTGGATTAGAAAGGACGCGGCGTTACGCTCATATACCCTGATTTTTTTAACAGATTACCTACCTACTAAATAAAACGTGAGTGCTACGGATGATCCATGTACGAGCGCATTAATGCCGAGGACACTCTTGAGTCGCTCTACTGACATGTAGTCCACGATGATCACAGCGTAGAGCGAGAAGTACACGCCATTAACTAGTCCCAGTAACACCGCAAACGCCATCAAAGCGCTGAACGAGCGAAACCAACGCAACATATGAGACGCCAGGGCAATAACCATAGCTGACGCCGCAACCATGGTAGACCGCCGCGCGAACTTGCTGTCAGAGATGAACGCGGTGGCTATTCGCGCTACGAGATCCACTGAATTGAAGACAGTAACCAACAGAGCCAAGTCGCTCGTGTCCAGTCCGTTTTCTTTAGCGTACGGCGCTATGTAGATAGTACTGAGCATTGAAGACGGGCATTGCAGCATTGCAGATAGTTGAAAAGCGATGCATATCGGCATTTTTATGGTTTTTACGTCGAACATTATTGTTAATGTCTTTATAAAGGCTAAGCAACGAGATGCTTTAGGAGACTCATTTTCAGGGGAAACGTTCAGCTCCTGAATCGACTGTATACGTAACGGGCCGTAGGAAAGATTTAGTGCTGAACCGGATATATGGTCTGCGTTTGCAAAAATGGACGCCGACGATGAATTAACACTAGTGACGAGATCTTTTAAACTATGTATCATATTGTTGCTTGCATCTAGTTCAAAGCTACGAGAGCTGCTCTTATCAGTTTGAGTGTCATTTGACGAAACCACGTCAATATTTCTTGAACCTATGTCATCGTTTTGTTTGCGGAAGTTCTCCTTTCCAGAATCGCTATAGCTTCTTTCTCGATAGAAGTACTCTTGAATCAGTGGAGAATCGCCATTCATCCCTAATGCCGTGTTCTCACCAAATTTGGGATGGATTTCCAACTGTTGATCCGCAGTCCTGCATATGCTCGGCCCCGTTGTTTTTGGCTGTAGGCCTTCATGCTCGATCCGATCTCCCCTCGTCTCATTCTTTACATTTTTTAACGTTGCCATTGCATTATCCCCAGTCTGGCGCTCATCGGACGCTATCAACACTCGCGTCTCTTTACTGTCACCACCGCTGATGCCGCAGCGGCGAGATCGACTCGTATAGAACGTCGTTGGCCGGAAGAGCGCGGCGCTCACGCATCCATTCAAAAGGAGCGCCGCCATGATTAGTAGACAACCGTTGTAGCCGAGGTGTTCTAACATGGCGGTCTGGAGAGGCGCAAACACCAGACCGCCGACGGAACCCCCGCAGATTGCCAGGCTGTTGGCCAGCCCACGACGTTTATTGAAATACAGGCTGACCATCGTCAGCGATGTGGCGATGGAGAATGAATTGCCGACTCCTTTAAATATTCATGTTCAATAATAGGTATTTATGTAACGGCAAAACTGTAGTAATTCTGTTCAATTATTGATTTATTATTGTACAGGGTACCGGAGATGATGAGCTCACTGTCCTCTTGAAATTCGCTTAATTCATGAGAAAATTTAACCCCGATTACAAGCGAAAACAATTGTATGACGAAGAATATTAAAGACGATGAAAAGTTCTATATATCATTATTTAAGAAATAAACCAATTTGACCCGATGTTTGTAAGATAAGCAAATAGTTTTGTTCATTTTATTTTCCTGGCAAACTAAGAAACCTAAATAATTCCAGGTTGATTTCTTTTTCCCATGCACAAACATTCGAAATAGTATACACTATCGCGGAGGAGGGGGGCATGCGTATACTGGAGATAACTGCGTTTAAGTGAAATTAGTTGGAACTGACTTACAAAAAGGCGTCTATATTTGGCTTTTCGTGAAAAAGTATGGTGTATATTCACTCGGTACGCCAGTGTATAGTAATATTTCGTTACAATAAAAACGAATACTCCATTTCGGCTCTATGGTGTTGGTGCTGCTTCCCTTAGATGTTTGTGTCAAGATTGTAACAAGAATAAACAAATTATAAACATTAACAATAATATCAGTGAAACTGATGGATTCTCGCCGATGATGCGCTTTGTCAATCTATGTGTTAATAACCACCTTACAAATCTATTATAAGCCTCGGTGACCTTGACCTTGACCTCAGTGACCTCAAACCTCATCGAAAGGTAGAGGTCAATGCAAGGTAGCTACATGCCAAATATGTAAGAGATCGGTAAAATATTGAAGGCGCTATGAGAAACTGTAACAAAATTGTGACGGAAAAATCTATTATTAGCCTCGGTGACCCTGAACTTGACCCCAGTGACCTTCAACCTCATCAAAAGGTAGAAGTCCATGAAATGTACCTGCATGTCAAATATGTAAGAGATCGGAAAAATATTGAAGGTGCTATGAGAAACTGTAACAAATTTGTGACGGAAAAATCTATTATTAGCCTCGGTAACCTTGACCCAAGTGACCTCAAATCTTATCAAAAGGTAGAGGTCCATGAACGGTACATACATGACAAATATGTAAGAGATCGGAAAAATATTGAAGGTGCTATGAGAAACTGTAACAAAAGTGGGACGGACAAATCTATTATTAGCCTCGGTGACCTTGATCTTAACCCAGTGACCTCAAACCTCATCAAAAGGTAGAGGTCCATGCAAGGTACCAACATGCCAAATATGCAAGGGATCGGTAAAATATTGAAGGCGCTATGAGAAACTGTTACAAACGTGTGACGAAGGGAAGGAAGGAAGTAAGGGAGGAACTTCAAACTGGCATCTATATGCTCGTATATTGAGGGGAAACCGACGCCATTTTGTAAATTCCAATTAATCTCATTGAAACTTGGTCAGTTCCCGTATACGCATCTCCTACCCCCTGGACAACAGATCGACCAACATGTCATCAACGATTCCCCGAATGTAAATCGTTACCATTAAGGATACCGTAGGAGAACATGAGCAGGGAAATATTGCCGACCAGCGAGGACATGACGAAGGCTGCAGAATTCACCAGCGCCCCAATCGCCACCAGGGTCCGGCAGCTGGCCAATTTGACACCCAGCAACATCACAAGCGTGGCTGGAAAAAACGAGTAAGCGTGTCGTTTGCGGAGTGAAATACGAGTTAGCGAGCCTTGTGTAAAGTGAAATACGAGCGAGTCGTGTGTGGAGAGAAACACGATTAAGCCAGAAGTGCTGAAGTTAAAAACGACTTAGCGAGTCATGAGTGGAGTGAAATACGAGTTAGACATTATTGAGTTAAGTGAAATACGAGTTGACGTTTCGTGGCTGGAGTAAAATACGAGTTAGCGAGTCACATCTGGACTGAAATACGATGTTGCCAGTCGTGTGTGGAGTGAAATACAGGTATGCTAGTCGTGAGTGAAGTGAATTACAAGTTAGCGGGTCGTGTGTTAATAGGAAAACGAGTTTGCGAGTCGTGTTAACAGTAAAAGCGAGTAGTGAGTGAAGGGAAATACGACTTATCGAGTCGTGTGTAAAGTGAAACACGAGTTTGCAAGTCTCGTGTGAAGTGAAATACGATTTAGCGAGTTTTGAGTTGACGTTAATACGAGCAGGTGAGTCATGCGGAGTGAAATACGAGGTCACGAGTCTATAGTGACGTAAAATACGAATTGGCAAATAGTGAGTTATGTGGAATACAATTTATCGCGTCATGTGAGGAGTGAAATACACTTTAGCCAGTCGTGGTTTTAGTGAAATACGAACTAGCAATTGGTGTGTGAAGTAAAATACGAGTTATCGAGTCATGAGTGGAGTGAAATGCGAGAAAGCAACTCTTCAAAACGAGTAAGCTGTGAGTTAAGTGAACTACGAGTAAGCGAGTCGTGAGTTATGTTAAGTACAAACAAGACTATTGCAAAGTAATATGGTCTCCTACCTGTAAAACTCCACCATTTTCAGAAATATGTCTAGTCTATTTGTTTCCATAGCAACCAGAATTCTTGACGTAGGAACAAAATGATATGACATGCATAATCTCCATATTGTCATCTATCCATGTTTCAAGTTTCATGAAAAAATATGAAGACATTTTAAAGTTATCGCAGGATCGACCATTTTCAGCAATATTTCTAGTCTATTCGTTGCCATAGCAACCAGAATTCTTGACGTAGGAACAAAATGAAATGACGTGCATAATCTCCATATTGCCATTCGTATATGTGTCAAATTTCATGAAAAAATATGCAGAACTTTTTAAGTTATCGCAGGATCCAGAAAAGTGTGACAGACTGTCCGACTGACTGAGAGACTGAAAGACCGCAAAACATAAGTCCCCTCCGGTCTCAATAGTAGGGGACAATAAGCAAGTCGTGAGTGACGAAAACACGAGTTAACGAGATGCGAATGGAAGCATGGAAATTGCTGAAATAAATCACAACAAGAACCAACATTTACAGGAACAGCATCCCAATCGTGGCTTAAATGCGAGTTAGCGCGTGGCGTTGACATATTGCAGACGGACATCGCCACCCGGCCAAATATTTTTAAGAAAAGCAAATGCTTATATAGTAATTTAACATGCATGAGTGCGCATTTTTCAAATAAGTTGTGTTATTCCGTTGACATACTGACACTTTTTTCTACGTAGCGTGTTATAATGATAAATACCAAAACAATGGTATACAATCTTTATCAATGCTTTTAAATGACAAATACATTCACTTTGAATATTCTAGGTATGTATAAACACTTCTTGAAAAAATCGTTCCTCTGCGTTCATATTTGGTTTGCAATATCAAGAATTTATCGTATCGTGGCGCGACATGACGGTAAGTTAATGGTCGACGGTTGTTATTTACAAAGTGAAAGCTTGCATGATTTAGTTTGTGTTAAAAATAATTATTAGATAATTATGACGTGTACATAAATCTGGGCTTCTTACTCGTTTACCGGGCTGCCAAAGTACTAAAGATAGTTGCCCGCCTAGGCGACATACCGTAAAAAGTAAGTTTCTATCTCTGACATTACTATTGTCTTACCCACAGTGCTATTTATTAAGTAAATGATCGGTGCATCCAGTTTGCCTCTTCCTAGTACGCGAATTGTTAACATGGATTGCAAATATTCTTACCAAATATGCTGTATGTGAAGTTTTGAACGGTGGACAAGAGTGACGTCGTCGCTGACGTAGACTGGAAGCGTTCTTGGAAGGCAACGAACAGGATGCCAGACGACTTGATGACGCCAACATTCAGCATGATATTCAACGTGGCTCCTGAAAACGCACGTGGAATACACTTTTTTTCGAAATTCACCTTACTTGTGTAACACAATACATAAAAACAAAGGGCAATTACTCTTATTTAAGAAAGTGTAGTGTTGCGGTTCTAATGCACGGCACTTTTCCTCATTGATATATATACACTCATGGTGTTTCATGTTGAAATTAAGTATTGTAACTGAGATATTGTCCTGCACAATTGCATCATACAAAAACGACAAAGGCCAATAACACTTTTTTTCAAAATGTGTAGGGTTATGGGTCTCCTCATTGATAAATATACACCCATACAATTTCATGTTGAAATCTTGTATCGAAACTGCGATATAGCCCTACAAATATTGTTACAGACAGATAACGCAAACAATATATCCTTCCGGGGGAGGGGGGGTTAAAAACATAAAGACATTAAAGAGGCCGTCCAACAGATTTTGACATGTATTGAAGCTTTTCATTAAATGCTTTAAATGCTTTATATTGATAAATTTAAACATTTAAACTAAAAATCTCCAGTGAAAAAAAAAAAGAATACAATTTAAAAAAAGAAAGAAAAACAAAGTAACTATCAACAGGGCTCGAACTACTGACCCCTCGATTCCTGGAGTAAAAAGCCTCCCGCATAGAATACTCGACCATCTACGCTCGTCTTCAGAGCGGATGTATTGTTTAGCTATGTAAGCAATCCTCGCAGTTTCCCAAAATATCGAATCGCGTCGATACGACGCTTTATCTGTTAGAAGGCCCCTTTAAGAGTTAGACAATTAAACAGTTCTACTAGTTTTTATAAGAATTCACACCGACTTTACTTGTAAGAATGTATCGTTGGCAAAACGCGATTGGAATTCACGGACTTGTTTTAACCGATAAGGATGCCGTAATGTGAACAGCAACAATATTTTAAATAATGCACGACAATATGCGATGCTTAACACATGTTCAAGTCAGCTCATCATAGGTGTAACTTCTATAACGTGTTTAACTGACACGCATTCACTGTAGTTTTAGCATGCAAACGAAGAACTAATATTTTCATATTTCATCTCTAGATCTTGTCTTAACACCAATGTCTATTCTTCACAAAAATGTTTAGTAATATGTGGGTGGGGAAATAACGACATTAGAGCCAACGTCTGTTTTGTGTGTTACTCGTTTAAGACACGTGCTAGACGTGCGGTACTTGCTGGTTTAACACTACATGGGTACTTTGGCGAGCAACCAGTCTTCAATCTTTATCCTGAACATATACTTCTTGTTATCAGCTATTAAAATAAATATGTATTTAGATCAATTTAAAAAAAATCAATATTGTTCCCAGGGTTGCATGTGCAGCCCAAGAATACCACAATAGTGCTGCAAACAGGCACACATAAGTAGCTTATTTAGGGGAGTAACTGGCCATTGATCATAAACAAAGAGTTTTATATACAGAAATGTTCGCCTGGGTCTGTAGATTATGTTATGAGATTTCATTTGTTCGAAAAATGCTGGAGGGCTTCAAAATCCAAGATTGCGTCCAAGATGGCCGCCAAAAGTGTCCTACTCACTGTTTACATTACAACTTTTATTTTATGTAAGGGAAAATTGCTATCCTCCTTCTTAATCAACATTAAATGAAAGGGGTGTGTATCTTAAATGCTTTATTCACCTATAACCATGTAATTGTATGCATTTGTGTGCATATTTTACTGAAAATCAGCAAAAAATGCTCCAATTTTGGGGGCAAATTCTAATATCTTTATGTATAACTATCAAGTATTTGATTAAAATGTACTTGAAATCAGGTAAAATTAATAAGTGTATTAATATCCTTAAAAACAAATGAAAAAGAAAACTTTATGGTCAAGAATACGATCCAGATATCATTAAATAATATTTTAATTGATGAAGTGATTTGTAACTGTACTTTCATTTGATACATTGTGTTAATGCATAGCTTAAAACTTAAATTATGATTTTATACCAGTAATATGTTATCCATTTAAATGAAATTATATACCATTTTTATGAACTGAGTCAACTATGAACTCTGAAAGCTATGACAACTGTAATAATATAAAGAATTATTTGATTTTAGATACTAAACATTTGTTGAGTTACTCCCCTTTGATATAAATTTACCAAACATATAAAAGTTAGCAGACATCTATGTCAAACTTGTTTTGTCATTTTCACAGTTTTCATTTCCATGTACATATAATATGGTAAGTATTTAACATGTTTATTCATTGTTCGTTTCATAACTACATGCTATGTTTATAGATTTTAATTGATAAAACATTTTCTCAAACATCATCACAAGGAAATTTGTCTACAATGTCATTGATGTTATTCATCACATATATTTACTAAAATCCGTTTGAATACATGCACAAGTAGTGTGCGTGAAAATTTAAAACCCTAACATGAAACCTACACTGTTTTTTTGTATTTAATAAGAGGTGCTAATATTTGTTATTCCAAAACTTGAGTAGTACTCGGATAGGTACTAGTAAGCGGACATTGTTTTCACTCATTTTATTATCTTGTAAATTAACTTGTTTGAATTTTTTATATTTTTTTTCTGTTGATGAATTATTGTGTATGCCTGATATATGTTAATTTCTTCCTATTCTAAACTATTGTTTGGAATATATTAATAGGTTCTACAAAAGAACTTCATCAGCCAAGGGAATGCCACAGTCTTCTGGGAAGAAAACATGGCTACATCTGGAGAGAGCTTAAAGATCTATTATGACTGCAAAGTAAGAAAGTATGTATTGTTAATTGTAATTCTGTTGATCCATTATTACAGTCATTTATTTAAGAAGTTTGTGTATACTAAATAGTTAGATATAAATGTACTTACGATGAGAACACAGGCAAGATATAATTATTATTAAATCAAAGATGATTTTTGTTTGCTTCAAAAAAATGAAGCAGAGGAGTGTACTGAAGACATATATGACAACCATGTGGTGATCCTGGTCTGGTATGACAATGATAATGATATTCATAAAAATCATAGTTTGATTTCTCTCAAACATGATCATTGAGAGTAGAACATTAATGTCACTTCAAATTCTCTATTTTCTGCAAAGGATTTCATATGTATTTCTGTTTTTCAGACCCAGATGGTCCTTTGATGACTCAACAATGGATGCCAAGGAAAACACAAGAACACCGTTTTAAGACGAGGTCCACTTTTGAGAACTATGAATGGAAATCATAGTGCTTCATTTGTAGCGAAAAGTGCAGCCGTCATAGAGACAATACATCAAGAGGTTTAAGCAGAAGTTGGTCCCTAGGGCCAAACAAAAAAATTGTGTGTTTCGGGAAACGGCTGAAAAAAAATTAGGTAGGGTAGGTATATTTTTCTGGTCTTTGCGATGGCTCACATGCTTTTGCAATGGGAATATCCGGGAAAAAAAACATCGTTCCGAAGTATGCGCGTCCTAAAAATTGGACCATATTCCGTTTCTTGTTGAATTATCAAATGCGCATAATTAAATTTGTAATCCGAAACACTCTTTCCTATTTAATTTTTACTCGACGTTATCAAAATCTTCAAACAAACTGTAAATGTACAGTGCGTTTTAATCTTTTCTCTCAAGAAAAGCGCGCGCAAATTATTCCCTACATGAACAACGTCACGTCAAACGTATTAAAGCGTGCGTGCATTAAATTTCCGTTTAATGTTCCGTGGTTAATTTTAACAGAATGATATAGCGAATGTTTTGGAATTTGACATTTCCTCAAAATTAATTGCAAATCAAACACACGGTATATTTATCGTTACGGACGTTTACATAAGTCACTATTGAAACAGTTATTGTACTGTATACTGGTGCAACAGAAAATCCAGACGAAACTGGATTAAATGTTGGGTGTTGTCAAAACGAATCCCAGAATAAACCCCCTTCGGAAGAAACACCCTTCTCTAAAAACAGCATAGCGGAAGAAACTCCCTTTCACATTTTGCATAAACGGAAGTAACACCCTTCCATAGCGGAACAAACCCCCTTCCAGTTTTCAGACAGGCGGAATAAACCCCCTTCATAACTGTTATTCAAACTGTTCGAAAAACATTGACACGGAATTTGATTCACAATTTTCCTGTTTGAAGCAATAATAAACATTTTGTATATTAAACGCTCACATTAGTATCACTACATTATATATATATATATATATATATATTAGAGACAAAAAATAAACTGTGCAGTGACAATCTTGTCAAGCTCGTATGTACCAATAGGGGTCGTCGCCAACCGGGTTTCATGTTTTAGTTGTATACGTATACCAGGTCACTTTTATCTACTGAAAAGCATTTAGAAAAACAAAATTATGAAAAAAATAGTGGTTGATGTATAACACAAATAACAATGTAAAAAAAGTCTTATAAGCGGTACGTTGACCATATCTTGTGTCAATTTCATAGATCTATATGTGGGCTTTTAATTGCTAATTATATTAAAAAAAAACAGATTGACATAATTATACACCGAAGTTTGACAGGGAGTTATGTAGGAGTCACGCTGTTGGGCGGTCGGTCGATTGGTTTGGCGGTTGTTTGGTTTGTTTGTTTGTCCAAATCAAATGTTTAAAGTTTGTTGAGCGACTTCATTTTTCAAGCTATTGAATCGAAACTTGGAATATGTAATCCCCTTTAAAGTGAAGATGTGCAAGACACTTTTTCATGAGCAGTGATCCACATGTTCTTGAGTTATTTAGCCTTGATAGTAAACCTATTATGGCAAACGTATACAATTTTCTCCGTTTGTGAAGTGATCTTTTTCCATATTTCTCAAGCGATAGAACTGAAACTTGAAATATGGCAATAGCATGAAGTGTATGATGTTCAAGACACAATTTTGTTTGCTGTTTCAAAGTGGTGAGAGGGTATGTTAAGTCATCTTTGTGACAAAGCTGTAGTTTATGTACGTAAAATGCATCACGTATAACGATCATGAAGTTTAAACTTAATTAGTTTTAACGCAATTCCAAATCATGGAACAATTGTCTAGAGTTTAATGGGCAGATATATTGACTTTAATTTAACATAAATGAAATAATGCATATTGCCACTTTTAACCTGACCGTGTTTTTAAATAAACCTTGTAACATTCTACTTGCAAATTATCTGATAACCTGTGTACGTATTATATTATGCTTGCAAAAACTGTGCATATTTATTTTAAATGAGACACTCCATACATATATATCAGCACATGTAATTTAATCATGAATAAGGCACAATTCTAATATTGGGAGATTTATCTCCAAGTATAAACATGCTTGACATTGATGTCAATAGATGCTACAAAGTGGTTCATTTCTGCAAGATTCTACACATCCATGTTCTCAACAAGATATTGTTCCCAAACAGTCGATACTTACAGATAATTCTTACTCACTTTAAGATAAAAACCGTCGGTGGATACCGTAATCCTGACAAGTAAACAAAGATGAGAAGCTATTTATCAAACGTGATATGGAGAATCCTCAGTTAATCTGCACTAATCGGAGCAAATTATCAGCTACATTTGTTCGAGTGGACAGAAACCAACGCGTTTATCTTGTAATCTAAAAGTGCTCAGTTTAAAAATTATTATAGGGCGGTTAACTGCATTGCTTGTAAAACTTGGTTGACAAATTAAATTGTTGCAAAATTTTGCCCAGATCTTCGACTTCAATCTGAAAAAGCCATATATACATGAACATAATTATCTGCAATTCTGTCGTGTGTGTTTCTTTCCCCATAGTAATACTGTATTCGAATAGTAAAGCTTAATGCGAGTGAACTCGTTTATATTCGAGGGTAAAGATAGCTTACTTATAGCCCTCTACTGCTTGATAACCCAAGCTAAAATAAGTCGTAGCTTGCTGATTCAAGCCGAAATAGGTCACAGTTTGCAACTTCGATGATACGCGTGTCACAGAACAGAATGCATGCTTAAAAAAACGGAGTTCGTTTGAAAAAAAGACTCTTGCTAAACTATAAGTAGTACTTATAAAACAAAGTGTCTTTTCTTTCATTGAAACGAATTTTGTTTGAAGAAAAAAAATGTGTCTGTTCAAAAGCGCTTGGTGCGATATATAGGTTTACTTATTTTTGCGTGTGTACTTAATCGATTAACTCTTAAGGCTTCTAGCACAATCGCTTGTATAATTCTATCTATGCAATTAATTATAGCAAATTGTTCGTTATTCTACCGATTACAATGCGTTTTTTTCAGTAAAGTGTTCATCTAAATCATTGTTTTTCCAAGTGTGTTTGGAATTGGATTAAAGGTAGATCCAAAATTGTGCTTCTGCTCGTTGGCGCTGTTCGGCAAATGTTGCTGTTATTTCACCCGACTTATATTTTAAGTTGTGTCCAAATACATCCTTGCTTGAAATTAATTCCTGAATCAGACAAAAAAAATATGATAAAAGTCATAAAACTTATACTCGGCGGTAAAACTATTTGGCCGCCTGTGAGAAGTTTGTTTGAAAAGCTCTCCAAAAACAAGGATATTATCATTAAGTGTGGGAAATCTTAACTCTGCACAAATGTAAAGACAATTATCCCCGTCAAGTGATTTCTACTGATAGCATGTTCTGATTTCTTCGCCAAGCTGTTTGTTTTCACTGCTGACGTGTGCACAATGATTTTATCTTATTTGAGTACACATTGCTCACGAAGACCTTTTGTGACAATATTGTGTGCGTCGTCTGTTCGTTATCATGTACCATATTAACACTTCATAGCACACATGGATTGCTCAATTTTTACGAAACTTTTTCAGCACAATTGTCGCAATTATATTTCGGACACGTCACTAGGTCAGATTAAAAAAAGGGCTTGTGAAAACTCTAGAAGAAACATGTGTTACACAATATTCATGAAGCGTACCCAGAACATGTGTTTTTATGATATATCAGCAGAGTGTTTGGAAACGATTATTGTTCGTTAAAAACATGGCTGTCTGCGGGAGGGGGGTAGCAGCTGTTATAACATGGGTATAGTAAAACCTTGTGACACTCTAGAAGTCTGATGTTTTGCACAATCATTATGAGACTTGCATAGAACCTTTTTTCAAATGCTATATCAGCATAGTTTGAAAATGGCCCTTGTCCTTTTAAAAACATGGCCGCCGTTGGGTAGGGCAGTTTTTTAATGTGGCTATAGTGAAACAAGGAGGTGAGGAAGTTGTTCGAGGCTATAGTGATATATTGTGGATGCGCTAGAAGACAATCATCATTAATTTCAATCAGAACATTTTTGAATGATATCTCGGCTGAGTTTGTAAATGATTCCGGTCTGGTTTTTCATATTTTGCGCTTGGGAAACCATGTAAACACTTAAAAACACATATCATTTTGTCCAATGATCATTCAACTTGCTCAGAACATTAGTTCTAATGATTTCGATGTCGAGTATGAAATAAGTTCCGGTCCATTAAAAAACACGCTTACCGGTTCTACTGACCTATTGTGTAGACAGCGATGTTTCAACAAAAGGGATTAAAATGTGCGAAAGCGACTCTTTGCGGATAATGGAGCGTGTCTGTCAAAATCGTCAATACTATGCGTATCCTTGGAAATTTATGAAATTCTACGCTTGATTATAGTGGGCAATCGATAATTGCCGGGCGTAAAATCGGATGATTGATAACGATAGCGGAAGTGACAAATGCACGGTTATTTTCGGGCACTATTTTTTGCAGAGATCTTTTTTTTACAAGACGAAAAAAGTAGGGTCGGGACCAAAATCGTAGGTAGGGTCGGGTTACCCGAAACACACATCTTTTTTGTTTGGCCTAGTTGAAACTTCTATATCTTCAGACTCTAAATCTATATATAGCAAAGTGTAAGATATTGCTACTGCAATAAATGGTGTAGCCCTAATTGACAGATTGGCAAGTGTTCCAAATGGTGATCTTGTAGCCATTGAGGCTCGATATCATAGAAAAAGATTGTTTGACTAAATACTACCAGTGTAATACTTATGCATTTTCCGGAAGACACCCAAAAAGGCCATTTCTGAAAACCGAACAATTTCATACACAATAATTGATGAGATAATTAAAAATGAATTTGAGCATTCTATTGTTGTTGATAAAAAGGTGTTCTTCTTTCCTACATTAAAAAAACGTTTTGTTGAAATTGCTGAATCAGAAGGATGTTCAAATGATGCAAACTCTTATAAAAGTTTCAATTTGAAAAGGTTGTTTGAAAAATTATGGCCAGAGGTATCCTTTATTCATCAGCATGAAAAGCATGACCTAGTTTGTTCGTCTAGTTTGACTATTAATGAGGCTGTCAGAAAGTCTAAGGAGATGGAACAGGTCATTCAAGATGACAATGAGTGTTCATACGATGAACTACCAGAGTCAGAGGACGACACAGATGAAGCTGTAGTTCATAAGGCGATGGGTATTTTGAGAAGACGAAGTATAGAGAATAATCCTAAATTTGATGACTTCTTTTACGCTCCAGAAGAAATCAAATTGTCAGATCAGAAGCAGTTTGTGGAGCCTCTTCTTTACAAGGCAGTGTGTTGGTTACATGACAAACATGCTACAAGGAAGCTTCTGAGAGGACCATTACAAGATGTCTAGTTGTTGTTTGTGACCTAACTACACTTGTCACGTAAAACCCATCCTCTAAACACCTGGGCTTAGGGATACACCTCAACAACGAGTTTGGCAGCCGCCATCTGATTGAAGATATGTACTCTCTTGTGCATTCCATCTCATATCCAGATCTTCGGTTATTTTTGACATCCGCAGCCCAACAGAACATTGCATTACACAAAATAACAGACTCTTGTGGTATTGTAGCAGACAATATACTACCTAGAGACCAAAGGGGGAAGCTTGTAGTGGCAGTTTCTGATAACTGGAATCTGAATGAGCGAACAGTTGATGGTAAAAAGACGACTCATGCGATGACAAGCATGTTAGTCAGCAGTGCGTCAGCCGAGTGAACGAGGATTCCACGACTTCCAAAAGCAACAAGTAGGACGTTTGACAGTCAGTCACTTCCTGGTTTACAGGAGTTGTTTTTCAGTGTTTGTAACTTGAAAACATAATTTGTTATTTGCATCATTTGTATTAGTGAATACAATGTAAAACCTCATAATTTACAAAATTTGTAAATAACGTTTATGAGTCTGTATCAAGCACTAATACCTGGTTAGAGTTAATTGTTGAATAAATATGATACATGGAACACTGCATAGCTGTTCTTTACATTTGCCTTGATAAGTCTTAAAGTATTTATTAAAGATTAAAAGCAAACTTATAAAACGTGATGGTTATAATGCCAAATTACTTTCCACGAACCAGGAAAATGGCCACATAGCGTATGTAGTCTAGGTTACCATGGTTACCAACATAATTTTAGGCATTTACTTTTGTTTAAAATGAAGCTTGTAAATGTGGCTATATAATAAAGACGCGAGTTATCACAGCAAATGTAAAGCATTTGAATTAAAAAAGAAAATGATATGTCAATACTCAAATTTTCGTTTATTTTCATTTTGACCATGAAATTACCTTGACCTTTGGTGACCTTGGTGATCTGTTTGGTAGAAGTCCTATATCAATGGATTACTTCTATCAGATATTAAAGTCAGTACATATAGGTGTTCAATAGACGTATTCAATTCATCTTTATTAGTAATTGAATCATAAAACGGCGGCCATCTTGGACGCCATCTTGGATTTCTAAACCCTCCAGCACTTTCCAGAAAAACGACATTTTGTTCTGAAATCTACAGACCCTGACGAACATTTTTGTATATTAAACCCTCTGTTTATGAGTTGTGGCCAGTTAGATGTTATAAAGCTTAACCAATTTGCAGCAATACAATCGAATGCCATTCAGAAGTGCCAGGGAGTCATGGATGAACGATTTTCATAAAAATGTAGTAATTGCTATAACACACAAAGAGCGAAATTACAATTAATAGTTTCAGCAGTTGTAAAGACATTATGTATATACATGAAAGTGCTACGTTAGAAGTACCTTTGACTACTTCTACAAATGCTACTTCTGCTCCCACTCCTCCTCCTACTACTACTAATCCTACTCATACAAAACAACAACGACGACAACAACAACAACTACTACTACTACCACCACTATCACTCTACTTCTACTTGTTCTAGCACTACTACTTCTACTCCAAATCCTGATGTTGCTGCTGCTTCTGCTGCTACTACTACTACTACAACAACAACTACTACTACTACTACTACTACTACTACTACTACTACTACTACTACTACTACTACTACTACAACTACTACTACTACCGGCGCGTCTACTACAACTACTACTACCAACATTACTTCTACAACAACTACTACTACTACTACTACTAATACTACAAATACTACTACTACTACTATTACTATTACTAATACTACTTCTACTACTACTACTACTACTACTACTACTACTACTACTACTACTACTACTACTACTACTACTACTACTACTACTACTACTACTACTTCTACTACTACTACTACTACTACTACTTCTACTACTACTACTACTACAACTACTACTACTACTACTACTACTACTACTACTACTACTACTACTACTACTTATGCTACTTATACTTCTACTACTACTACTACTACAACAACTACTACTACAACTACTACTACTACTACTACCACTACTTCTACTACTACTACGACTACTTTTTCTTCTTATTTTTCTTCTTTTAATAATAGTACTGCCGTATTTAGTATAGTAAATATTAGATAAACTAACGAACCAATAAGAACAAGCCATGACCATCCGGAATCTTGAGGCACCTCCATTGGTAGAAGAAAATCGCCGATTCTATGGGCGATAGTATTGTGTCAAAATGAATATTGTTAACCTGAATTTAATCTGCACTATCTGTATTTAACAAGTTTATTTTTGGTAACGACCTTTTCCCACGCAACTCGGTCAAGCATTTGCTTTATTCTTTCAACGGCCAATACATCTTCAATTATTTAACATCCATGTAAATCACTTCATGTCCATATAAATGTAGTAGATCAAGTAAGCTTGTATCATTTACCATACCGTTAAGTAATTTAAAGTTTAGTTATATTTAACCGTATCAGCTTCAGAAATTATGCCTAACCTTAGTGCCACGATGTTTACACTCCACTAAATATTTGGATATTGGCTGTGTTCTGATTCCAATGGAAAACGATCTTTTATAACAATAGGAGGCAAAATAGACGCCCGGAATCAAAGCTTAAGTATTTACACTTAACCGCATTGACTTTAGATATCATGCAGAACCTAACAATCTGCACGCAGAGTTGTCGTTCCATGTTCTCACATACAATCCAGCTATGCTGGTTAAAGTCAAACCTCTGTTCGGAGGTAGGGAACCTTAGCGCAGTGCTAGTCTGGATTACCTGCCCCTGTCACTTTGTGTCACTAAAATATAATAGTACGACGGGAACCAGGATAAGCGCAGTGCGGTCCACTCTGGATAGCAGAATATGCCCGAGCCTGCAATTAAAATGGGGCCGCGGTGACAGCAGAAGTGGAGCCGAAATCGTGATTATAAACCCAGTACATCAGTACACGCCGTGTTTTGGACAATCGGTCGATACTTTATGCTTTAACTCTAAAATCAAATTCAATGTTATAACTACAGTTACTGTTTGAACCTACAGTTGACTTCAAATTTATTGTCAAGACAAACACTAGGTTCTAAGGTGATAGGTGATATTTTTTCAAAACAATTAGCATCACATTTATGACCGATACACATATTATTTGTCTTAGGAAAAGGCGTAAAAAACGTCTTTTTTCTTGACCGGCACGAAATACTGATCTAAAGAACAGGCGGAACTTAAAATGTGCAATTAAGTTTACTCAATAACATGCTCACTTTATTATTATTTCAAGAAACTTCAAGCTAGTTTACTGTTTTATTCCTTAATCCAAAGTTCCAAAAATGGATGCTCAATACTTCAAATGTTTAATATCCTAAAAGTTAATTTGCCTAACAAAAGCTGTTTCTTTAATTTGATCGATTATACTTATTATGTGACCTATATGAAATAGATGGTAACAGTTTGTATGTTGAATCACCGCTTAAAGCAGACAAAGGATGAAAAAGCTTTGTTAAACAAAGCAGTTTAACGCAAGTTAAAGCAAACCCGTCCGCTACTATCCTGTTCACGAATTCATCCAACGGACTGATGTCATCCGAAACGTCTTTGTGAATTCTATAAACGTGCTTTGTTTGAAGGGTGAATGCGCGCTGCACAGGTGAAACGCGTGCGCTACGTTGAAGTTGACCGCACGCTCTTGAGCGAAATTTTACGTCAGTACTTTACCAATATAAATGTCACTTACTAGTAAATGGGGTGTTTGTTTAAATTCGCACAAAGCATCGCCGTCCCGTGACATTACCTTAAAAATTGACGTCAAATTCTTAAATAACACCGTGTAAAGTGCGTTCATATTTTTTATGTTATCATCCGGACAGGTGCCAATCGATGACTTCTGATAAACTCTTCAAAGGTGCTAAATTCCGCAGCGATATTTTGAGGTGTTTTCGCCTGGCACTTATTAAACGCGTATATGCAAATCGTCCGTAGGAGGTCACGTGACTTCCCATTCGTTTGGATTGGAGACGGTTTTTTTCGGTGCCGGAGGCAAATTATCTCACCAAATTTATCGAAACGTCACACACTGGTATGGCTCAATGTGCCTAGCATGTAGGAAGTTACGACGAACTTTTGACTTCTTCGACGTTAAAAATTACGTTCAAGGGGCACTTATGCTCGAAAATTGCATGACCATTTTATATATGTTATCTAGCGGACCTATGCCTTTTGACGCGTCTGGATGAGCTCTTTAAACGTTCCAAGTTTGGCGGCGATATTATCAGTCGTTTTCGCGCTGCACCGGTGAAACGTGTACGTTACGATGACGTTAACGTCACAGTCTTGATAAGTTATTAAAACGCGTCAACATTCGCGGCGATATTCAAAGGTGTTTTGCACGGCAACAATTTCACGCGGATGCAAACCGTTCATTAGGGGTCGCGTCATCTCCTTTTCATTATAAGGGGTCGGTTTTTTATTTCCCGGATGAAAATTAATTGAACATTTTAAATGCATCTTCTCACACTTTCTTGGCTCAATATACCGCATGCCCGAGGTGACGACCGCTCGCCGAAATACGCCATCGACGTAAAACATGACTTAAAAGTAGTACCTACGGACGCAACCGGCATGGATTATTTTTTTATAAACGTTGTCATCCGGACCAAAACGATATGACGCGTCTCAGTGAGCTTAACAAACGTGCTTACGCGCTGAGCGGTGAAACACCTACGTAACGTTGACGTTAACGTCACCATCTTGGCAAACTTTGACGAAAGTTCTTGATCAACCGAAATGAAATTTAAAGGGAGTGTTTGTCTCAATTTTAAAAATTTAAGTCAAATTATAACGCGGATATATTAAAGCTGTTATCAACCGGGCCGGCGCCGATCGATGGGCCTATATAGAGTCTACAAATGTGTCAAATTATCGGCGATATTTTTAGTCGTTTGCGCGCGACACAGATTTAACAGGGATAAGTAAAACTAGGGGTAAATACCTTCAAAATACAAGATGTTAATAACGCTGTGAATTACATAATTATATTAATGAAATATTTTATATTCAGCATGAAATACAGAAAACAAAGGCCTACCATGAACTGTTTTATTAATTATTTAAAACTGAAGATTCAAATTGAAAAAGAAATTGCCCCAAACGATGATACACTTCACTAATTTGAACAAAAATGGAAAAACATTAAACTTTCATAAACAAGTCCAGTATGCTTTCTACCCACGTTATGCAACTCATTCTTATTCACAACTACTCGTTGTTGTTTTTTTCCTTTTTTTCCTTTTTTTATGTAATCACAAGAACAAAAAAGTATATATTAGCATATCTTGTATAAAATGTTTGAACATTATTGCTGCTACATGGTATCACTTTGTTTTATGAGCATATATATGTATACTTGTATGTCTTATATTGCATAAACAAAATAAAAAAGGAAAAATTCCATAAGGGGTCACGTGATCTTCAATTCTGTATAATGCGGGCGGTTATTTTCGTAGCCGGAGGTAAATTATTTGACTAAATTATTGAAACTTCATCCACTGGCTTGACTCATGTATCTTGCATTTAACCCACTTCCTGCAGGGGTATAATGTATACTACACAAAATTAACATTTATTTATAGACAAACCAGCGTACCAACTAAATGACTCCATTCTCAAATGAATCCAATCTCATAGCGTGGATATAATAAAGCAGAGTAATACTGAGGTCCCAGCCTAGGGACACGTGACTGGTGACCCCACTGGCGTCACTGGGGTGGTAAGTGACATCACTTCCTGTTTACTGTGCGGGGAGGGGTCCTGCGCGTTACGTAGCATGTGCACACTTTGTCTGAACAGCTCCGTGTCCATGTCCTGGCTGGCGTACAGGTGACTGGAGTCCAACACCTAGACGACAACAAATACAGCATTCGGCAAACAGAAGTATCAAACTAGAGTTGTCATGTTGGACCTTAAGTAATCTATGTCCATGTCCATGCTGATTGTGTCAGAGCAAATTGCTTCTAAGGCATTAAATGAATTTTTCATTAGATTTAGAAGTGAATATATGGACTGTGTATTTATGTTTTACAGTGTAAAAAGAAGTAGAACTAGAGGTTAATATTTGAACTGTGTATTTATGTGTAAGAAGTAGTAGAGCCACAGGAAAGTATTACAGATATTAAATGGGAATTACTTTGCAATTAAGGAAGGAAGTGTTATTGTACTATTGAACTACAATTCCTTTCACTAGTTTTAATCTATGAAATTTTCTCTAACAAATTTTGGGATATTCCAAAACTGAATTAGAGCATGAATAATATTGGATGGAGTTCAGGACCTTAGGAACAAAAAAAATGTGATACAACAGCATGCCAAAAGCAATCAACATCAGCATATGCTGAAGACAAGTCAATGCAAACACAATTGACTATAAACTTACATAAAATATATACACAAATAAATTATATTTAAGCATTTAGGCTAATTTCAAATTAAGAATGAAACTTTTAACATACAGAGATTTTCCATTTATAGAAAATATTACATTAATTATTTAACCTATTTTATTTTCTATTTTAAACACAAAGAACTAGAACCGAGATTTTTTACCAGTAATTTTTTGTTATCAACATAACAAATTTGAAGCTTAGACAAAAGCATTTTAGTAACTAATCATAATAATAGACAACGTATACAGCACTAAATTGTAAATAAAACGTTTCATTAAATTCTGCAAAATTCAGACACACAAATGCAGTAAAAATGTAAATCCTTAAACAAAAAATTGTACATTCAAAACTAAATCGCCCTATATTGTCTACTCAGCCTCTACATGTCACCGTTCATTGTATGCTCTACATGTCACCCTGCCTTGTGTGCTCTACATGTCACCCTACCTTGTCTGCTCTACATGACACCCTACCATGTCTGTTCTACATGTCTACCTTCCTTTTCTGATCTACATGACACCCTACCTTGTCTGATCTACATGTCACCCTACCTTGTCTGATCTACATGTCACCCTACCTTGTCTGCTCTAAATGTCACCTACCTTGTCTGTTCTACATGTCACCCTACCTTGTCTGATCTACATGACACCCTACCTTGTCTGATCTACATGACACCCTACCTTGTCTGATCTACATGTCACCCTACCTTGTCTGATCTACATAACACCCTACCTTGTCTGTTCTACATGTCACCCTACTCTGTCTGCTCTACATGTCACCCTACCTTGTCTGCTCTACATGTCACCCTACCTTGTCTGATCTACATGACACCCTACCTTGTCTGCTCAACACGTCACCCTACCTGTCTGCTCAACACGTCACCATAACTTGTCTTCTCTACATGTCACCCTACCTTGTCTGATCTACATGACACCCTACCTTGTCTGCTCAACACATCACCCTACCTTGTCTGCTCAACATGTCACCATAACTTGTCTTCTCTACATGTCACTCGACTGATCAACACGTCACTCTTCCTTGTCTGCTCAACACGTCACCCTACCTTGTTTGCTTAACACGTAACCCTAACTTTTCTGCTTTACATGACACATTTCCTTGTCTGCTCTACACATCACCCTACCTTGTCTGATCTACATGTCACCCTACCTTGTCTGCTCCACATTACACCCTACCTTGTCTGTTCTACATGTCACCCTACCTTGTCTGCTCTACATGACACCCTACCTTGTTTGCTCTACATGTCACCCTACCTTGTCTGATCTACATGACACCCTACCTTGTCTGTTTTATATGTCACCCTACTTTGTCTGCTCTACATGTCACCCTAACTTGTCTGCTCTACATGACACCCTACCTTGTCTGTTCTACATGTCACCCAACCTTGTCTGCTCTACATGTCACCCTACCTTGTTTGCGCTACATGTCACTACCTTGTCTGATCTACATGTCACCCTACATTGTCTGCTTTACATGTCACCCAACCTTGTCTGCTCAACATATCACCCAACTTGTCTGCTCTACATGTCACTCTACCTTGTCTGCTTTAATGTCACCCTACCTTGTCTACCCTTCACATCACTCTACCTGGTCTGCTCTACATGTAACCCTTACTTGTCTGCTCAACATGTCACCCTACCATTTCAGCTCTACATGTCACCCTACCTTGTCTGCTCTACATGTCAATTATAATTTATAATAACTAATAATAATAATTATTTTTAGTATTGTTATTTATGTTGTTGTTGCTCTTTTAATGAATATGTTTTTATAGTAAGCTGCATCTCTTCATCTTTAACCCATTTATGCCTAGTGGACTCTCCCATCATGCGGCGCCTCATCTGGGTCTACGCTGTTTGCCAAGGCATTTTTTTTAGACGCTAGGCATAAATGGGTTAAATCGGTATAGTTCCTGTTCGTTTAGTTTACTTTTCTTGCTTTGAGGTGTATTGTATGGTCTTTTGTCTTATTCCCCTTTATATGTACCACAAGGAGTTTGGGTTGATAATTGTATTATGTCCACGTTTTTGAGAAGGTATTTTTGTAATTTCTACTGCTATATTGGCTTGGAAAAATTATGTACATTTATGCAGTGCCATGTTTATGTTGGAAATACATTGTAAGCACATATCTTTCAATCAATAATTGTAATGAATATATACATATTTCAAAAACCTCGATACAACGCTTAACATGAACATCTCGAACAAACGTCTATCCGTAATGCTGCATTGGCTGAACTAAGTATAAAGTGGTCAATTGATCAACTCAAATTAGTTAAAATATTTCTACAAGCCCCGATGTGTGTTGCCGCCAAATGGTCTGTAAATACTGCGTTCGAGACGATAGTTGCTTCCTCATTAACAGTTATTATTACCAATATTAGGATGTCGAGATTTTCGCATAATTGCATAACTTATTAATTTCCCATGAGTATAATACCACATTATTACATGAAAGACAGCATAATCCAATGAGAATGTATCAGAAGAGAATATGAATACAATTTAAAAAGGAATGACATAAACACGATTGTATGATGCATGATGTTAATTGCTATTGATAGCACATTGCCTTTAAACAAGACTACGCAGATTAAACAAGGTAACATCGCTCCACTGAACTAAAACTTAAAACGGTTTATTACAAACGTTTGACAAGTAAATAAAGGTATTGTTCAGTAAAGCTATGTATATCTAAGAGGAAGATGATTTATAAATTGGGCTAACTAATTATTGATGAATGTAACTTGTGATCGCAAGACCTAATTGCGCGCATATTCCCGTGCGCCTTCATGTCAAATACACGGTTGATAACTTTATTCCTTTGAATATGTAATCACACAAATAAACAAGTATTCCATCTAGGTTTATATTGGTTTGGACGAAGATGATGAGTTGACTGGAGTTTAAACTAATTCCTCACTTAAATTACGAGTTATGCTTGTCTGTGCCTTTGATCTTTGTACTCAATTGATGTTCTTGGAAATACTGGCTTTACCATTACCATTATGAATTATTGTCTATCTAACAAACGATCAATTGATAGCAAATATTTTGCCAGTAATTTCTGAACCTTCATCTTGTATCAAAGTACCCATGGCTTTGTGACAATTTGTGCGTAAAGTCGACTTTATTTCAATATCAAAAATGGCTTACTATAAATATGTTGTTTTTTAATGATATTTTTACGAATCGATACAAGTGGTTGTATAACATAATAAAATATTTTACATTATCAAAATACTTAACACAGGTAATCATAAAATAATGACATGTTGTCTCTTAAATGATGCGATATTGGTTTTCTAGTAATACAGACCGTTACTTCAGGCTTGCGTTATGTGCATACAAGGGTTCAGGATCAACGAGCTTTTCAGGGGTTTACACACGGGCTGGGCGGATTATAAACACACCGTTAAGAACTTTATTTTCTTTCAAAAATCTCAAGTTTTTGAAATACATTACCAACACGCTAAAGCGTAAAAAAAAATTTTCTTGCAGTTTGTGTCGATATCTTAAAGTATAAGAATAAATCCTTGAATACGTCTAGAATCGGTGACAAAGTTGCACGCTCCGTGATGCATAACCGTGCAATTCACAATGAAACTGAAACAAGAACACATACTTATTAAATCAAGAAATTCTGATGTATTTAACACTGTCATAAGCAGCATAAAATCTGTCTGTTTATGTACTAGTAAACAATCTTAAGAAAGATGGTTTTAAAAAAATATTTGAAAAATCACCACTTACCGGTGTGTTTACATCCATAAACGTTTAATTGGGAACCCCACAAAGTCACGTGATATTGCACCCTGCATAATGTTACTATAAGAACAATCCGTTATGAATCCGAGAGAAACATGCCCACGGGGATTCAATTATTACAAATTATTTCATATTCAGATTGTTGAAAGCATACGCTCCGATGGGGGAGACAATGCTGCGTTACTTTACATTTTCTTAAACCCGTTCTAATATATTCATTGTGCGTTCAATGTAGCTTAAACAGGTAAGAATGTAAATTGATTTACAACTAAACATTAATCGTACAACTAAACACTTGAAAAAAATTACATGTGATTTACTGAAACTTTACAAAGCTTGCACCGACGAAGATACTTTGTGTTATATCAAAAGCGACTTCAAAAGTCTGAGTATACAGTGTAACAAGCAAATTCGTGGAATTGATATTACCCGCTAAATAAAGTATGTTTATAAATGGGTACAAAAATCCTTGAAAAACGGTATATTAAAAAATAATAATAGTAATAAGTACAATTATGTGTATGCCTTGAAATGTACCCCATTAATATCAATACACCCAGCAAAGTTCAAGTTGAAATCTTGTAGCATATCTGAGATAAAGCCATGAAAAATACATCATACACAAACAACAATGGGCAATAACTCTTATTTCGGAAGTATAAGGCTATGATTCGTGTGCATATGATTCGATTGCTTGTGGTGTGTAGCCCGCACGAGGTAAACAAACTCTATCTGGGCGAAAAATAATTAAAAATTATGTAAGTTAAAAGTGTGAAAAAGGATAGGCATACGGATGGGAACAAAATGTAAGACCTCTTGACTATTTTGATATGTAAATTGTGAAAATAAACTTAAAGCATCATGTTGAATTTTAATTAAAAACCTCAAGTCAAAATTTCCGATGTATACTGTTCAAAAAAGATAAGGCGTTGCCATCCAAAATGATATCGAACAGCCACGTTGATGACGAAGATCTTAAGCGTAAACGAGAAGCATCTAGCGTTAGCGAAGTAGACAGTAGTGTTAACGAAACGCCGAAAGTTGACAAACAAAAGAAAAAGAAACCAAAGCAGAAATCAGCAGCCATGCAGTCTGAAAAAGTGAAACACCCAGAAGACGACAACGATGTCGTAACTCATATGAAAATAATAAACAAAAAACTTGAAAAGCTAGATAGTTCAATGATCAGTGTTAATAAACGGCTGGACAATGTCATATTTAAAGGTGACGGAACCCTTCATAAAACAATCAAAGATTTATTTGCAGAAATGAAAGACGATCTATTGAAATCTGTAGTTAAGAATATTGAAGTCCTAGAAGGTAGACTCTTTGAAAAAGAGCAAGAGATTGATAAGCTTAAAACGCAGTCACAAGTATTAGAAACAGATATCAAAAACCAAAAAGAAATGAACGAGAACCTTCTTAAAGAATTGAAGCAAATAGACATGAACAGGCAAAAGTATGACAACGAAAGCGAACAGTACTCACGTTCAAATAACATCAAAATAAAAGGAATCGCGGATACCAACCTACGAGAAACAGCAAGACAATCAGCTGAATTGGTAATATCCGTCCTGCGCGCTCACAACGTGTGCCAAATAACCATGGCGGACATCAACATAGCGCACCGACTCCCAAACAAGGACAACAAGAACAGAGACATAATAGTGTCGTTGCTTAGCAGGCAAACAAAATTCGACATCATAGCGAATAGGAAACAGCTAAAAGGGACAGACATCTTTATCAATGAAGACATGACCAAACTTAACTTACATGTCCTTATGTGCGTGAAAAAGAAGATGCCAGACGAAATAAACAGTGCTTGGTTCATGAATGGTAAAATCTTTTACAAAAACCATATGGACAAAATTCAAACTGTGAAATTTGAAGACTATGAACATTGGACGAACCTGCCATGGCCAAACAACACACCGATGAGAGAGTAATGTACGCACCACACTTTGGCGCTTTTCTTTGTTAACAAGTATAGTATAGTGTATGTTCGATATAGATTAACGCTTCACTGACCACAGTGATTCGCTGAACAAAGTGTGACAATATAAAATCTACTGTGTCACGAAAAAGATTAACGCTTCACTGACCACACTATTCCGCTGACTGAACGAAGTGTGATTATATAAAAACTACTGTGTCACATTAGGCATAATTAATATTAAGAACGCTTTATTTAAAAGATAGTTTGACTTAAAAAATTCAGTTCAAGCATAATATTTACTCGTGTAGTATTTTTGTAAACTATATACAACTCACCGCGATTCTTATATGTTTTAAAGTCACTTGACACACACTTTAGCACAAACCTTAAAAGATGAATGGGACGGAGACATCTATCTCAGTGGACAACACACTAATAAACAAGGCATTGCCTTTCTGATAAAAAATACTATTGGGATGACAGTCGATAACTTTAATGAAATAATAGTTGGCAGACAAGCAAGTATAGATATCAAAATACACGAAACACAATTAACATTAATCCACGTTTACGGCCCTAACATAGATGATTCCTCTTTTTATGAAACATTACAATCCTTCATAATTAATAACCAAGATAAAAACATTATAGTCGGTGGTGATTTCAATACTGTTCTTAATCCATTATTAGATAAAAAGAAGGGAAACCTTTATACTCATCCTAAAAATAGAAACTTTTTGAATAACATAATTGATAATTACAATATGTTAGACATCTGGCGTACAATAAATCCAAACGAAAGCAAATTCACCTGGCACTCAAACACAAAACCAACAATATTTTGTAGATTAGACTACTTTTTAATATCTGAGTCACTTTGCAACATAATTGACACATGTAGCATAAAACCAGGATTTATGACTGATCACTCTCTAGTCGAACTTAAACTACACAAAATACAACCTGAGAGAGGCCCAGGATACTTTAAAATTAATAACAGCATCTTATTAGATACACAATATCAAGCGCAAATAAAACAAGAAATATTCAATACAGTTCAAGATAATAAAGATGCAAACCCAAACACCTTATGGGAAGTAATTAAAGGAAATATACGTAACACAACAATCAGATACACATCATTTAAACAAAAAGAAAAACACAAACTTGAAGCTGAAACCATCAAAATCATTGAAACACTTGAAAAACAAATGCATGAAAAAACAAACGATACAACTGATATTGAAAATGAAATAACATAAAAAAAAACAAGTATTAGAAGGAATTTATCATACACATCTCAATGGAGTAATACTACGAGCACGTGCTCAGCATGTTGAACACAATGAAAAAAATACAAAATACTTCGCAAACATTGAAAAACGTAGAAGTGAACAAAAAACGGTACACAAATTAGTAGTCAGCGGCGAAGATATAACAAACAGAACTCAAATACTAGAAGAACAACGTCTATTTTTCGAAACCCTCTATAAACGAAAACATGTTGAAAATAACACCCTTTTTAAAAATACACATCATGCTTTAAATCAAGAGGAAAAACTATTGTGTGACGGATTACTCAATGAATATGAATGTGGATTAGCACTAAAAGAAATGCAAAACAACAAAAGTCCAGGATCTTATGGCATTACAATCGAGTTTTATAAAATATTCTGGAATGATATCAAAATATATTTAATTAATTCACTGAACTATTCATTTAACAACGAAAACTTAACAATGCTTCAAAAATATCACTCATTCCAAAACCTGGAAAAAACCTAGAATCCTTATCAAACTGGCGCCCGATTAGTTTACTAAACAATGATTATACAATTGCAACTAAAAGTATATCAAACAGAATTAAAAAAGTATTACCATCAATCATTTCAAGATCTCAATCTGGTTTTATTAAAGGACGATACATTGGTGAAAATGTACGTCTGATACAAGAATGCATAAATTACTTCAAACAACCAAACAATGCTGGCCTCATCTTCTTTGCAGACTTTGAAAAGGCTTTCGATTCACTAGACCATTCGTTCATGTTCTCTTGCTTAGAAAATATGAATTTCGGTGAAAGTCTAATTAAATGGGTAAAACTATTTTATACCGATATTAACAGTATAATAATTAACAATGGCTTCTTCTCAAACAGTTTTAACATCGAACGAGGGGTACGACAAGGATGTCCCCTCTCATCCTCACTATTTATTATATGCATCGAGTATCTATCACACTATATCCAATCAAATGAACATATCAATGGAATATCGCTAGAACCTGACGAAGAAATTAAACAGTCCCTATTTGCTGACGACGCAACTTATTTTTTATATGACAGTATTGACTCGTTCAATAATCTTATAGAATCACTTACCCTTTTTGGAATGGCATCAGGTCTTAAACTTAACAAAAGTAAATGCACTGTGCTACGAGTAGGTAAATTTAAACAAAGTAATATTCAACTTAAAAAAGAAATGAAATTCCACTGGACATCAGATGAAGCAACAACGTTAGGAATAACCTTTACAAACAATGAAAATGAAACCATTCTAAAAAACATACTGCCTAAATTACAAAAATTTAAAACTTGTTTAAAATCATGGCAGCATCGTAAACTTACGCTAATCGGAAAAAACACAGTGTTGAAAACGTTTGCACTCCCTAAATTAATTTATACACTAACAGTTCTCCCAAACCCACCAAATGATATTATTAAAGATATACAATCAGAAATATTTAATTTCATATGGGACGGTAAACCTGATAAAATTAAGCGAACTCAGTTAATTCAATCAGTAGAAAATGGAGGCATCCAATTAACGGACATCGACTCATTCTTGAATGCAATCAAATGCAGCTGGGTTAAAAGATATCTAGATAATACCAATACAAGTAAATGGAAATTATTCTACCAGGAAATCCTAAAAAAATATGGTGACTCCTTACTTTTTGAATGTAACATCAGCAATACCATTTTGCATGAAATTGCAAACGAAAACATATTTCTGTCTCATGTTTTATCGGCATGGACTAATGTTACTCATAATCTAGAAACCCAAATCACCAGTAAAACTATTTTATGGAACAATAAAGACATAACTTCAAACAATAAGACCTTTTTCTATAAACATTGGTTTGTAAAAAACATTAAATATGTCGACCAATTGTACGATTACAGAATAAAAGACTTCTACTCTTTTGAGAATATATGTTATATATACGGAATACCTTCGGGCAATTTTCTAATGTATTACACATTAATTAAAAGCATACCCATACATATTAAATCTACAATTAATACAAAAAACACACCATGTACTCAAACATCATTCACGGAAAACATACTTGCAAAACAAAACAAAACAAACAAAATATTTTACAAACTACAAATTAAACACCCTGCAGAAAACTCCAAGATTCAAAATAAATGGCAAAGCCTTCTTCGAGAACAAGAATTTAATTGGAAACACATATTTATCATGCCATATAAAACAACTATTGATAGCACACTGAGAAATTTTCAATATAAATATGTCCATAGAATCATAGCTACAAATAAATACCTTTTTAAGTGCAACCTATCCAACACAAATGTATGTGATATATGCAGCGAACACATTGAAACAATAGAACACCTTTTCTGGGAGTGCAAACATATTCAAATTCTATGGAACCAGTTAACAACATTTCTAGAGAACCAACAATTAAAATTAAAACTGTCTCTCTTAAATATCAGTTTCGGTGTGAATAATTTTAAAATACCAGAAATTAATAACACTGTGAACCACATTATCATATTAATGAAATATTTTATATTTAGCTTCAAATACAAAAAACAAATACCTACTTTCAACTGTTTTATAAACTATTTAAAACTAAAGATCCAAATTGAAAAAGAAATAGCCCTCAACAACGATAAACTTCATATTTTTGAACAAAAATGGAAACGCATAAACTTTCATAACCCAGTCCAGTTGTCTTCTACCTAACTCTAGTAATAACAGCATACATCACATGAAACCAAAGCAAAACAAAACAGTATATCCTAGCATATCATGTACAATATGTGTTTGACATTATTACTGTTGTATTATACCACTTTTGTTCTTGCTTATGCACATATTTACATTGTATGTTTTATATTGAATAAAAAAAAAATGATTCGTGTGCAAGACAATTGATCTTAATAATATACATATACACCCATGGACATTTTAATTTCATATCGGCATCGAGTTGCTGCATAGTAAACAAGTAAATGCATGCACTGTTGACCATGTGTTATAATACCTTGGTATATACGTGTTACAAGGTTCGGAGTACTTTTGCAATAGCTATATTACTTGATATTTACTCTCAATTTGTCTTTGATTTATTACATAATGTGTTGCTCTCTGACTTATTTTAATAATATTTTATTGCATTTTCTTTTGTTCATGCATTCATACAAATACACACATGATTCATAGTGCATAGAGTAGATATAATACAAATCGATATTTTCGAATGTATAGAAAAAAGCAAAAGGGTTGGGTCACAGGTTTTAACAAAATTAGATGACGACCCTACCCAGTATTTCCGATTCGGTAAATAGGGACATTCAACGTGCATAAAGTGAGTGTAATATTAACAATTCAGTAAGTAAATAAGTAGACTTTAGCTGACGACAAAAGCATCTGGGAAAGAGTTAGTGTCATTTACTGTTTTACACCCAAAATGGTTAAAAGAAAAAAATGTAGACTAAGTTTAAAGAGAATGTTATAATATAACACTTAACAGGACTAAACATATATATATATATATATATATATATATATATATATATATATATATATATATATATATATATATATATATATATATATATGCACACACAAAAGAAGTGAGAAAAAAAACAAATACACAAATAATTAATTAATTAATTAATTAATTGCTCCACAACAAAGAATACAAAATAACAATAAATTGCTCCACACAACCCGACACTATGAACTACAATATAGCACAAAATCTGCAGCGAAAAATCTTGAACTCTGTTGAATAAGATGAGCAAGCGAACAACATTGAAAATGTGTTTACAGTCAAATATTTAAATGAACCTGTTTGAAGTCTTGATATATCGTTGAACTTCCAAAAATAACACATTATTTTGGTTATCAGTTTGTTCTGGGATATCGTATAATAGTTTGTTTGCATTAAGAGTGTGGTATGGACGAGTGTTGGTAAAAAGCACGGTACGTTGCTCGGAGAAAAAGAGGACATTTGAAGAAGAAAGGATGCACGTCTTCGAAAGGACTATTACAAGCGCATTTTGGATGGTCACGTAGGTGGTTTACGTGTAAATCGGAATTTAAGTCGCTACAGTGGTTTCCTAGCCGAGCATGTAGAATTTGTTGCTTACGTTCGCAAACAAGAAAAAACGAAGGAACTATAGGAGGATTGTACTTCCTCTTTACTGCACTTTTAAAACTAGAAAGCGTTGGTAAAGACCTTGTATCTATGTCAAGTTCGTTCCATAACTTAAGAGACGAAGGAATAGTTGAATTTGAATAAATCGCAAGTCTACGAGCGATTGTTGCATAGTCGCCACGATTACGTAACAGGTAAGGAATGTTTTCTATTGTGGCTAGGACAAAATCGTTTAAATATTGTGGTAAGGCACCTTTATTTTGTTTATAAACAAAAACAAGTTTTTGAATTTTCCGTCTGTCATCGAGAGAAACCCAACCAATTTCTTTTAAAAATAGAGTAATTTTAGTTGATCTTGTTAGTCCTGTTACAATACGAGCTTCATCCAATTGAATTTTGACTAACAGGTCTTTTTCGTATTTTGCGCAGTTGTCCCAGACAATGGACGCATACTCTAACAAAGGTCTAAGATATGAGACGTATATTTGATTGAGTGTTTCCCGCTTAAGTTTGTATTTGAGCATTCTCATGGATCCAAGTATTTGGGACGCTGATTTTGTAATATTGTCAATATGTTTGTGCCACGAACCGTCTTCACTTAGCGTAATACCGAGATGTTTATTGTCTTTAACAAAGGATACATGGGTTTGGTCGAAAGTTAAATTTGGACGGTTTTGACTTTTCAAGAGATTGAAAAACATAACTTCCGTTTTCAAGGGAATAAACTCGACGAGCCATTTCTTTGCCCATTGGTTTATACAGTCTAGGTCATGATTTAAAACACTCTCAATAACAGCTGTATCATTTGAGGAAACAGATAGTAAAGAGTCGTCAGCAAAAAGGCGACTTATGCTAAGAAGTGATTCAGAGATATCATTAACATAAATTAAAAAAAGAAGAGGCCCTTATACAGAGCCTTGTGGAACGCCTGCATTGATATTTAAAGATCGGGAAAACGACGAGCCGATAAAAACGTTCTGAGATCTATTGGACAAGTAGCTGGATATCCAAGCAATAATATTTCCTGAATACCCAAGTTATTTCAGTTTATGTATAAGACCTTTGTGCCAAACCCTGTCGAAGGCTTTACTTATATCGCAATAAACGATACAGGTTGATTTTTTTTCATCAAACGATTTACATATTTGGTAATACATGTCAATTAGTTGGTAAACAGTAGAATGACCTGGAAAAAAACCTGACTGATTCTGGTATATAAGTTGATTTGTGCGTAGGTAGTTGTAGAGGTATTTGAAAACAACCCTGTCGAATACTTTTCCAACACAGCTTATAAGGGAAATAGGTCGATAATTCGAAGGAATGAACTTTTCACCTTTTTTAAAGAGAGGCATAACGTTTGTTTCTTTCCAAAATGATGTATCGATCTGTAAAAAATAATTGATAGTGGCCTACTTATTGATTTAGATGTTTCTTTTAATAGTTTATGACTAATACCATCAGGACCAGAGCTTTTTTAATGTCTAAGTTGCATAGAACATCGATTACGTCTTGTTCAGGAATAAAAATGTCGACAAACGTGTTATGTGTTTTTCGGTGTAATTGTGTGGTACGTCATGGTCGCGTTCATCAATTGTAGATATGAATACAAAATAATTGTTTAATGTTTTGGCTTTTTCAGTGTCAGTTACCGAATACGATTCATCTGGGTTCACCAGCGGAGGGATGCTATTAAAACTATTTACATTTTCTTTAACTTACATTTGTGTCTTTTTTTAATATTGGCGGGGATTAGATTTTCTACAATCGGCAAGCCCAATTTCAAGAGTATTGAAGAAGCATTCTTTAGCATGTTTTGTTTATATTATTGACTTTGTTTCGTAGTTGTTTATATGCTGACCAATCAGAAACTTTACCAGATTTTATAGCAATGCACTTTTGTCTGTCCCTAAAATTCGTATACTGGTAGCGCCATATTTTTTTTGTAAGAGGCATTTTGGGGTACGTCAATATTAATATATATGTATGTACCAAAATGATCACTTATTAATTTATCAGTTTCAAAAGAAAGTTATTTAAGATAAGTTATTTAAACACAGAATATCTATATTTTTGTGGTTGGAGGGATTTAATTGGTTTTCGTTAATATCGCCAACAATAATAATATTGTTACAAAGGTCATATGCTTGATCAAGACATGTTTCAAATCGATCCCAAACTTCAGAAGCAATATTAGGAGAACGATACTCATTGCAAATTAAAAAGGACTTGGAGTGGTCAAAAAGTTGTATCCATATTGATTCTGGTAGAATTATTTCAAGGTTAAGTAATCGTGTGGGTCGAATTAACGACGAAACATACGTTAATAAACCCCCTGAATGATTAGAATTATTTTTTCGAAAAATACAATCATGACCATCTAAGAACAGACTCTCGTTTATGATGTCACCTGAAAATTTCGTATCTGTTAAGCATATTATGTCGAAATCTAAGAAATTGTCCCGAATATATTCAAACTTGTTTCGAATACTTCTTATATTTGGATGGGATATTGACATGCTGCATTCTTAAGGGGTTACATGAGATGGCCCAGGATTGAGTTCAATGTCACCCGACAGTAACAAGAGTAATAATATTGTGTACTTAACGATTGATATAGTACATGCAAGGTCATCCACACGAACATGTAAAGTAATTGAATTAAAATCTGCCGATGTAAAAGGACGGTGCTGATTGTATACATTTTGTACGTCTTTTAGCACGTATATAAAGTGAAACCATGAGTAAGTGGTATAAATATAACGCCACATGAACAGATGCAAACTCTTTGATGTAACACTGAAAATAGATGTTATTATGCTACGAAACAAGTATTTCCATGGATGCACTTGTTTAATGTAAGTTGTGAGATATCGCTGAAAACATATATAAAAGCCACCAATTGTTGATCGATATTGCATTATGTCAATCATCTATGTGGGTAAAGATACACACTAAGTAAAACTATCAACAATGGGGACCTTTAAATCAGAGCAAGAGACCGGGTGTGGGAAACAACACAAGTGGAGCAATCTGGTACATTCAGTATTATAACAGAAAACACAATTAATGCTAGTTTGCATAGTAGAACAAAAAGACATGACGAAAAGAGACAAATATACAAAACAGTACAATAAATACAATTGTACATTTTCAATCAGTGCTTACGGACAAGACAATCAAAAGGCGTTCATGTTAAAAAAAAACAACTACATAAACGCAAAAATCTGCGATCGAAAACTTCCATAAAGTAATTAGGATTATATTCTGAATCATGCTCTCTGACTATTTGAATAGTGACAGCGTTTCGTGTATTAATTGTGCGATAGTACTGTTAAGCTAGTTAATGCGATTGTCGAATGTGAGTCCTCGATAATTGACAGGTATTTTTCAGATTCCCGGGTGTAATTAGATAAGTTTAAAATGGTTGTGCTTTCTGTTATGTGCAGACATTAACAGAGGCTTAATAGATCGTAAACAAGTTGCTTCGACGCAATGTGAATTTCCTTTAAATTTCACCGGAATCATTCAAGATTTAACCTCGATTTAATTCCATGAATAGTTTTGGTTCGATGCATGCATTAGTCATAAGAGCTGGAAACTTGAAATTGTTTTAAACAAAGCGTCTCATTGTTTAAACAGTTTGTGTTTGATATTGTCTACTGGTCTGATAAAAGTTATTCTTTAAATCATGCCCGAGAATTCAGACATGGCTACGCGTTAATAGTCCCCTGATTTATATAGACCTATATAGACTTATTTTACTATTCTTTGTAAAGAATTAACATATATAATCCCCATACAGCCTGTTATAATTTATTTCTAACGATTGCAGGCTTATAAACAGTTGAGTTATTGTATATAGACTGATATATGTATCCCAATCGTTTTTTAACGACTATAAAGGCTCAGAATTCTGACTGTTATAGTTTTTTGCTTTCGAAACGTTAAAATGTATATGTTTGAGTAGGGATATAATGCAAGTGTACATAACATGGCAAAACATTAAGAAACTAATATAAACAAGTATACAATCCGATTGACACGCTGGGGAGAAAACGTATTATATAAATGAAACTTTATTTATTGCAATACAATATTTTTAAGATAAATATGTGTAATATCTAGGAATGATTTTGCACGAGCATTTTGTTTCTAAATGTTTTTCATTTTGAAAATAAAGTACTTATGCTAAACAAAAATAGGAGTTGTTCCGAATAACCAATACATATAAAGTTGAAGTATAGTTGCATATGCAGAGGTTCGGTGTTATAATCAAACCCTGGTCCTACTGTTGAGGTAACTGACAAATTTCAATACACTAACACACCGTACAAAAAAACATGTAATAAACAAACACTAATACATATATATTTTTATCGTCTACGCCTTCGAATTGAAAACACAAAAACAACAAAAAGCGTGAGCGGTTTAAAACCGGCCAAAGAGCGTACACATATATTAATGTGCTCCTTTTTTTAAAGTATGTGCATAAACATATCCTCTTAACCCTACAATGAAGCTTCAATTGAAAACAATACCTACAATTTTTCTGCTCAATGATCGTGTGCTTACCAGAGAACAATAACTGTTGCTGTGTTGGTCACGCTGAAATCAACAGAAAACATGTATGAACTACAACTCGTCTTTAGTATTTCGCTTCGCAAATATTATCAAAAGTTCAATATTCAGATCATCGCCATGTACAACCAGAAAGACACCGTAATGCGTGTTGTTTAAGTTAAATAACGTTACTAGTTTTAATATAAAACTAAATACATTATTAGTGTGTTAACGAAATGTTGACTGCACATACGAATCGTCCAGTCATCACAGGCGTGTTTTAAAACTGTAATTACTTTTCTTAAATGATTTATCTTTTGGCCAAGACAACTTAATTGTAAGATATGAATGTTTGAATAACAATATCTTTGTATTTTATTAATTCTTCGGTTCCTTGCAATAGCGTGAAAAAAACCCGCAAAACACTAACTACTGTTTTCATCATAATGTCTCACAGAGTTTCGTTCTTTAAACGTTTTAGACAATAGACACAAATATCTTGCAACGTAATTATTATCTTATTGCATGTTTGAGGCGTGTTTCTCGACGGTCGAGGCAACACACACAATTTGAAGTACCTATTTAACTAAGCATCTCGCTATTCAATCTGAGCATACCAGTTTATAATGTCAATTTTGGTCAGCCTGTGTTTCTCCTTAATGAAGCAAGTTTTCTCACGGATATATTTAAGTTGTATGCGTTTTGTTTATTTTAGCACCACAAAGGAACATATGAAATCAATATTTTATTATTGAAACAAAATATATGAATACTATTGTTCTTTGAATAATAACAATTTTGAGGAAGAGTATTTGTTTTTCTTAGTTAGAGGATGAACCATCGAATTTTGCAGAAAAACATTTTCCTGAGATTTGACCTCGTGATCTTGATTACGAACCTTGCCCTGATATTTTCAAGATATACATGTTTACCAAGTTTCTTCTCGATTGAGTCATACATTCGACATCTATAATGGTAAATATGTTTCGAAAATATTTGATCTGACGACCTAGAATAGTTAACGCACACAACCCAGAATTACAAAAATAGAAATCGGCTGTTTCCCTTAACCAAATTATTATTTAAGAAGTTGTATATGGAATTGCGCTTGACCATATTATTATTTCAGAATCTGTATCAGCCATTTTTATTTGCCATATTTCTATTTCAGAAGTCATATCAGTTCTTTTATGTTGCCATATTACAAATGTAGAAGTCGTATCGATTGTTGGGTTTAATCATATTCATATTTCACGAACTGAAAAATGTACATACTTATTAGTAAGTCACTTAAATTATAAAACGTTATGAGCTTTTAATGATATTAGAGTTAAATACTATGGTGGTGGATCGTTTCAACTGTTTATGGTTGGACCTAAATATTTTTATTTCAACTAATTATTCTTATTATTTATACACGTACTATTGCAATGAATGTCTGACGTTATTAATCATATTTTACAATTTTAACCGCACGTGTATCTTTTCGCAGTGAAAAATAAATCATCTAAAACTAAATTGCTTATGCGTGGTCATGTAAATAAATGCCTAGAATTGACAAACGGAAGAACACACCATATGTCTTAATATAATACGTAATGAAATTTGACTTGCCCTTTCTGAGTTATTTTATTGCAAACGTAATTGTTTTATCAATAATTTCACTCCAACGTTTGTAAGTGGATGGTTCAATGCAGACAGCTTTAACAATTAGATTCAGTCGAATATGAACCAGTCATGCCCACGCACTCATTTCAAATCACGCATAATATAACTGACTGCTAGGACATCAAAGTAATTTTGGCTAAGACAACATCACATTGGCCAATGAAATAATTCTCAACTGACCACAACAGTGGGATTCAGCGATAGTATAAAGCGGCATAGCTTTTATGTTCAGTTTTCTTTCGATACTTTCCTCCATGTCTTAAATGCTCTAACATTAATTATATGTGACACAGATGCTAAAATATGCGTGTTGGTTGTGCGATTTGTTTCTTAACATAAGAACAACAGTTTTGAGAAATGCAAATACACTTTACGTCATCTACAAATACTTGTTTAATGGTGCAACCTTGGAAACGTTTGACAGATAAACAAGTTGATGTATTTTATTATCAATATAAAAATCCCAAACGCGTTCAATATCTTTAATTTCAGTACTTTAGCATGCAGAAAAAATATATGCTAAATAGTTCTGACCGATTAAGTGTTCTGATTTATTTGCGACATTGAATAAGCATATCGCTTTAATTATACATTTTGAAAATATATACGTTTGTCCTCTCAGAAAAATCATACAAAAGCTTAGCCTTTGTTAGGTTGTGTAAAACCTCCGTTGATGATATCGACACTGATTTATATATAAGAATGAACCGTGCTGTTTATATGACATATACATTATTCATGTAAGTCAGGGCTTGATCGTCGAACCTGTTCAATTAACGATTCCATGGTGGGTTATAATCAATAGCAAGATTATTGTCCGGTTTCTTTTCGTATATTGGTTCACTTCAAATATCAACGTTCTAGCACACGTTCCTGCATACGATCCATTATATTTTACAATAAATAACTAATATTGGTCGAACAAAACTAAAATTTAAATTCCCTTAACGAGTTGAAACCTTTTATGCATGTGAACAATTCATATATGTAAATAGAGAAGTAACGACAATTAACACAATAACTATACTGTCTCGTTATTATCAACAAGCGATAAATGGGAAATCCAGTTTATAAATAAGTGAATCACATTAACTCGCGAGGTATGTAAGATTGATGATTAAAGCATGTTTTAATACAACTCTCATTAGTGCTGTTTCATTTGCAAATGAATCCCATATATAAACAATCACAATAATCATAGGGGCAAATGTGTTTTTATATTGTAAATGCATAGAAGATTTTTAAAGTTAGTATTTGTCACCTTATCCAAAAAAGTTTGAAGAAAAAAACTTGCTTAAGAAACATTTAAGTTATTCATGTAATAAACTACAACATAAACTACAACATAAACGCACATCAATCGAATAAAGAAAACACAACTTCAAAGCCAAGGTATGATTTATATGATTCATTAAATCGTAGTGCGTGATCGTATCGTCATGATTAATGGTTAATGATTAAACAATGCTTGATTGTATATTAACCATTACATAATACGATCACTTTCCAAGAGCAAACTAAATGTCAAACAATTGTTGATTACAAGAAGATTAAGGATATTCAAATATTGAACGAGTGTGCACTGATTTGTATTTGGTCTCATATTTTCAACTTTATTCGAATGAAAAATATAGGTTGTGCGCTGGACTACTAATCCTACAATCGCGGATTCTTTTCACAGCGCGGCAACAACACGTTTGTAAGATTGGCAAAATTGTCACTTTTTAACACAAAATCCGTTTATTCCGTCCCCTGCATTGAAACTATTTTGTTTGGAGACAACACTCGTCACCATATAACCAATATTAAAATAGCTGATGCTTTTCACACATTTATAGTTAATAGTAAGCGATTTGATTCGTAAATAAGCTACAGAACGACTCTCAACCCTTTTCTATTCTTTTCCCTTATCACATATTTCAAAACTACTTTTATCTTCTTCCCAGAAATCTGCCACTCTATCCTTCACCATCAAATTTTAACTTAACACTTGTTTTTCACAATTGAAACAATTGATCAAAATCCGAGCATGTTCGCCTGAAAACATGTAATTGTATTTGTATAGGGAGAATAACTATATAAGACATTGTCTTTCGTTCTCATCCTAAACATGTTCATTTTATAAATGTTACATGTAATGTTATGTAAAAACAATGTTTAAATCAAATTATCATGTATACGGCCGTTCTCCTTGTTTATTTGGGGAACTTACAGTTGTTGGCATAGTATTGTTAAAGCGTCGATACATTTAACTTAATTAAATAACAGACATAAATTAATAACGATCTCTGACATTAAATAGTATTCCAAACATGTCAAAAGTATGTACTGGTGAAATAAGACCCACGTTAACGTTTACATACAGATATGTATGCACAAGCATTTCATACACACCTCATGATGAAACAAAATCAGAGTATTGCAACAACATAAATCCAAAATCATTGTACTGCAGCCATACAGATCTTTCTTAAAATTTAAAAGGTGTTTACCGTATTGCTCGGGATAATATCAACAGTGGGCCCCCTATTACAATATAATATTAGAATGCCCAGGAAGAAAGCGTTGAATAATACAAAAACTTAATCACTGAAAAAGTATCATATTCTTTAGAAATATACATTTATATGCAAGGGATTGATCATAAATATTGCAGTTCTTTTAATAGAGAATTTTATGTGAGTATTGGATAAAGATCAAGTTTATTATACGAGGCTTAGAACCGATGTAGCGCGAGGCTTGCCGAGCGCTAACATGGTTCGAGCAGATTATGATAAATTTGATCTTAATCCAAAACTCACATAATATTCTTTTTATCCTATTATTGCCCCCCTCAGTCCATTAATAATTATAAAATATCGCATTGTTTGACGATTTTATCTCTCCGTAGTTAACAAAAACATATTCTCCAATTTTTTGAAAAAAAAAACAAATCTGATTTTAAAATAGCGATAGTATAAAGCTTAAGTTTATACGATCGTTGTTATACTATCGATTTTCATCTGGTAATATGATAAAATAATATATTCCTCCTTATTTTAGGGATATATTGCAATTTCTTAAATGCGTCTTGATGCTCTGAAAACACGCAGCGCTTTCTTGTATACAAATAGTTGATACAATTAACAAGCGTATCTTACTCAATTATCAAGTCAATTCAAGATGTGCAATTAAAGCTCGGTTTAACAATTAAGACTATGTAAATGTAATGCAACACACAGCACAACACAAAATAACTGTTACAAAAATAACAATTTTGACGATATCTGTGTTATATTTACCAAATCCGAATTAGCAGTCACATAAACAACCAAGCTATATAATCTGGATCTTTTACACCCATTATTGCTGCTTCGTTCTGTATCTGCACGATGTTGATCTATAATATTAACTTTATGATGCTATATTCATTGCATCGTTCCTCTGGTCTCCTTCCTACCATTGAGTAATTAAATAGTAATTAAATTGAATGCGTTTTATTCCCCTTTATTATTGTTTAATTTGAGTTGCAATGCTATGAGGTTTAATTTGATTAACTCTTATATGTATCATGAATATTGCTGGAGCAAGTGTGAGGTTGAGCGCTCTGAAACCGGTTTAAACCCCCAATGCTTTCCATTGACCGGTCCAAGGCGTTGACCCCAGGTTTATTCTTCAATGTATGAATGTTCTTTTTTATTGTGCTGTTTCGTACTGTTTTGGCAATTGGCCACTTGTCTTAAATGAAGGACCAACTAATTGTATATAATGAGAATGCAATACTGCCCCAGCAGCTGGGGTTTTACTTCTTTATGTTATGACACCAATGGAAACAGTTGTATACACATGTTGTTTTTTGTTACATATGTGTGTTCCCAATTGTGTCAATAACTTTTACACAAAATTTAAACTGTGTATAATGTCAGATATTGTTTTTCGTTTGATTGAATTAAAAAATATTGTTTTATGAATAAATGACAATTGTTTTGATAATTATAATATTGCCAATCAGTGAACATTTCCTTTTAACGACATAATAAAAGATAACAAACGATGCGGAGACAAAAATAACTTTCAATACAAACCCGAAAACAGCTTCACGCACATGTGTATTCTACAATGGCCAAACAACGTTACATTAATTATCCCGCAATATCATAGGGAACTGCGATATTCTGTAACCTTCTTAATAACCCTACGTAAAATCATTCACCCATACAGTTTTTACCTAAAACTAATTGCGACCGAATAAATACATAGATAAGCAATTCATTTCCACTGAAATATAAATTGTTTTACGTAAAATTTCGTTATAATGTGTTTATTAAATAAACATATGCTTCAGTGACATTATTTAAAATTAAAGACTATTTGATGTATTCAGGAAGAAACTCTTGACGTTAAGATATTAGTTGTGATCATAAGACCTGTGTGTGATATTATCTGATGGGAATATTGTTTGAGCTGTAAACTTAATTGTATTCTAGCGGTGAACGCATGCATGAATGAAGGTAGACCGGTGTGTGATATTATCTGATGGGAATAATGTTTGAGCTGTGTACTTAATTGTATTCTAGCGGTGAACGCATGCATGAATGAAGGTAGGAACAATTCGCAGTAGACCCATATTGGATCTTGCACGATTTGTCATATCATATAATATTTTATCTAACGAGTTCAGGAATTTTGTTAGTAAGCGAGCCTTTGGACGAGTGTCAGATGTTTTTATCACATGCTTTTAAATGAGCAAATTAAATAAATATTTCCAGTAACATAATGATAAATCCCGAATGTTGTTTACATTTCGTGACGTCATTTGACGTTGCAACGTCATTTTAGCAAAAGAAAACACTGGGATTGGTCAATAAACGAAAACTACGCCAATAAAAACGCTTAAAAAGTATATTACACATGTGTAAGATAGAAATATATGTAATGGTTAAATAACATGGGAAACAGGGAATGGCATGTGATAAATGTATGTATTACAAACAATTTTGAAAATAAAATCATGCTCCAGAAGAAAAACACACATATGTTCGAAATAGATTCAATACAATCAAACAAGCACGGGTTTTCAATGTTGTTTGCCTCTGCTCATGACAGCAAGATTTGAACCAGCATGTTACGTTAAATGCATCCATTTTCAGTAACTTTCTGCACTTGACAATTCAGATGTCTTAGATTGTAAGCATAACGTCACATTTAATATTATTTTATACCATTAATATACCCGAACTTATCAGAAAATAATATACCATCTGATACACTTTGGTATATTCAACATTGAGCGCCGATAAGCTCATTTTCTCGGCAAGAAATCCTTCACATCTCGACAATGCTCTCTATCTTGAGTTTCTGAACGTTGTTAAAGAACTGTACCTGTGTTGAACACGTAACTTATATCATCTTCATCTTTAATCGGATGGATTTGTTTTAAAGAAATACGCAAAATGAAGACACTAATCATTTTTGAGAGAATGAAATAAACGAATTGTTCATTTGATTAAGAACTATCATTTTCGGTCTGTATGGCATATCGGAGTAATTCCCCCGTTTTATGTATTAGGTGAAAGAAAATGGCATTTAAAAATATAATCAAAACAATCATAATAAACTACTTTACCGCAGCAGTAAACTGATTTCGTTTCTTTGCGTACAATGAACATATCTTGATGTCAGTCGAATAATGTCATGTAGTGTCCAGTGTTTTGCGCTGTTTTACGTTATTAAGCAATTGGTTACTTGCCAAAAAGGACTTGGTACTGAAAGGGATATTTATATCATACAAGAGCAATATGAAATCTATTTGCTTATCTGTGCTCATATTTTCAGACTTTGCTGTAGACTTTCAAAATAAACACTCACATCGTCTTCAATATAGTTGTATATGATCGATTATAGCAATACTTATTGTAACTGAATATCAATAATTCAGAACACTTAAGTAGTATAATGTCGATAAAACGGTTTGAAGTTCATATATAACAAACACCAATGAGTAAACCACTCAATGCACATCCGTGTTCTTAAATTAATGCAGTTTCTATTTTCTATGGCAGGAAAATTAAACGTGGAAATCCTGAGATTACAAAGTGTAGGTATAGATCGTACTTTTAGCAAGGTAAAATGCAAAATGCATTTGTCTGCATGTTTTAGTCAGAATGACGTTTTGAAAATATACCTAAAATTTATAATAGCAAAGAAAACATCTTTTAAATCACTCGCCAATGACACAAAATATCGTTGATTTGGTTATAGTTGAACATATAAGCTATTCATATTCTTTGGACTTAGAAGAAACACAAGCATGATAATTGATCATTATTGTTAAATTGATGTTGTTTTTATTTCCTTAACATGTATTTATAAGTTCAAACGGTTTATGAACGTCATGTAAACCACTGCTTAATCTTCTGGCGTTAAATGCCCAGTTAAGTTAAGACTTAAAACATCGATGTATGCGGAAAATATTTGCAGATACTGACAGGAATAACATCCCCTTTTTCAAGATATTTCGGAAGCAAGGAATGTACCCGCATGACAGGCAAAACACAAATACGTAAACAAACAAAAACAACGCAGGAGGAAGTAACACTACATGTTGTTTGTGTACACGTTAATTCGTTGGTTTCTACATTTAAACAAACACATTAGGTATTGTCTTGCGTTTTGTTCGATGCTTGTGTTAAATTCGTTAAATCACTTTAGTCTGTTATCGTCAAGTAAATGGAGGTAAGTAATGTTGGTTGATTGTTACAAATATAATGTCGCAAATCAACACGGTTATACGGAAACAACAACATATTCCAGGTACAAAAAGGCATTCGGACGCGGGGTGTTGTTAAACTTCGCATTTATGGAATGTTTTGTTCAAAAAGTATCTTCTAAAGGCAGTCTAGGCAGTATGTTTTGTCCATGATTACTCTCTGCGAACAGCACGTGCTTATTTTAAACCACACTTTACCCATATGCATTTGGCCCGGTTTTCCAGTTACTCGATTGAATTAAGTATAGCACAACCTCTGTTTTGAAATCACACATTGAATATGCTTGTAAACGTGCATTTATAACATTTCGAGCGTCTGTTATAGCATAAGGTAATTCTTGCTAAAATTGTAAAACTTTACGCATATAAGTATGCGATCACTATGTATAAACCTCAACTATGAAAAATTCTAACGGATTGAATGTTCTTAAAAATTATGTGTGTTTGCGTGTTCTACAACGCATGCTGTTATTTTTAATGTACATTAAAGACAATGAGCTACACATGCTTAAGTCAAACAAAAACTATTATGTTCTGTTCTGTTCTGTTAAAATGATTATGTTTTAAACATAAACAATAATTTAACAAAGACCACATTCACTTGAAGGGCCCGTTTTCAATGGTTTTGAACTATTTCAAAATAAATCACGATATTAAATCATTTCCAAGCCGTGAACAAATACTTAAGAAGTATGAATATTTCATATGATATACCTTTTCATTAGATCTATCACATGTCTAAGCGCTCTTCATATTGTGTAAACGTCCTCTCTTTCTTCAAACCTATAAATATTCATTTGCACTGAAGAAACCGATATTGCTCACAGGCAACGCATCTTTGCGTATTCATATGAACACAGATTGAAATAAATGAAGTTATCAACTGTGAATATGGAACATAAACTTGAGGGAAAGCTAACGGAGCCCGGTGTTTAAAGCGCAGGTCTTATCCTTTAATAATTAATTGGCAAATTCAGCTCGCTCTTAAATATTAATCATAAACCATTTGTTACAGGAGATTAAGTTTGTTTAATCTTCACACCTCCCGTTATAAAGATTGCTTTGTTTATTTATTAAAGCGCTACTTCGTTCGCCTTTTCTGGGTTTTTTTCCGGGCACATTTTTATTAAACTTAAACTAAAGAAATAAATGAAATCTATGATGATAAACAGTGGTAATTACAATTATAAAACGTAGTATGTTGCCGATCCAAACAAAAAGAAGAAAAGAAAAAATACAACTATGCTGCTGTAAAAATCGACACCATTTTAAGTATAATTAAATATGAATTGCTTTTTAAAGTAAATTAATTTTAAGCGAAAGACGTGATTCATACTATTTGATTTCATACTTATAGTATCGTATATAAGGGGGAACGAGCTATAACTTGAGAGCGTTATTATATCGCATTGTTTATCATTACTCTTAGGGATCTCTTATTATGATTAACATTGTGGTTTTGTGCATTATTTGTGTTCACATTCAATGCAATCAAACAGTATACTTGTTTGCTGCTGTGTTTTCACGTTTGATAGCAGAACTGTATGTATTTTTATTTAAAATAATAACTTGTAATGTATCATGTCGGTATTGAATACATAATATTTAAACATAAGTAAGTAAAAGAACGTATTTGCCTCCATTCTACTCAAGCTGTCGTCTCCCTTGCAACTGCAGTCTTCAATATAACGATATGGTACTACACCCATGGGAAATTACGTAGTAATGCAATTATAAAGAACCTCGACTTCCAAGCATTTATTAGAATATATATTAATTAGGAAGCAATCTGAGTCTTGTGATTATTATTTGAGGAAAATAAGGTGTCACCAGTGATATAATAATTAAAGTACATATCACTGAAGGTACTTAGATTCATTAAATATATTGGTTAGAAAATTTTGAGTCGTTTTTAATAGAAGCAATTTGATTATAGTAAATTGTGTATATATTTTAATCATCATTTGAACGGTGAACCCTAAAATGCAAATTGTGTATGAACCAATAAAGCAAAACCAATTTATATATATTTAGCAAAATCATATATTTTAGTTACCAAACACTTACTGCACAAATATACCATTGGAACATTCAGTGGGAGCATGCTTCTCTACAAAACTGTGCAAGCCAGTAAAGTATCGTGTTCTGTTTCTTAAGATGGTGATGAATAAGCATCGTTCTTCATGTATGCATTGTGAAAACAATGATATGGTTATCGCGGAAAAAATAAACGCACAGCATTTGTTATGTTGTGTTATTCACCTATTAATGACATTGACATTAGCATGTAAGAACGAATCGTATGGTTTAAATAGATAGACATATAATTAATGTCAACCAGAGTATGATCGTCGAACCTTTTACATTAACGATTCCTTTGTGGTTAATAATCAACAGCAAGATTATTATCTGAGTTCGTGCAAACTATTGGTTCACATCGATACCTCCACATGTGAACATTAGTACGATTCAGTACTGTTTACTGTAAATTATTAACATTGCTTGAAGAAAAAAAAACATTAAAGTTCTCATTCCGATTACGAGCAAAAAATCTTTGATGCATATGAACAACCAATATATGTAAATGAAGAAGAAACGAAAATTAACGGAATTACCATATTGTTTCATTAGCTATTCCTTTTTGTTTTCTAATCAATATCTAGCAATTAACAACGATATTTTTACTGATGAAAGAATCAAGTATTTTCCTTTAACCACAAGTCTATTTTATAAACTTAATCGATGAAACCATAAACATGATTGTTTGATGAGATTTAAAGTTCTCAGCAGTCAACCGGAATCGGATAGGTTTAGTCAGTACCACATTTACTAAACTTATTAATAAGCGCTGTTGTTGTTTTTTTTTACGTGCTATGTTTGATTTCTGGTGCGTTGTTACTAAATGAATGACCAAGATTTTTACGTTAATACAATAGAATATAAACTTATATGTAATAAGATATTGTTTTAATACTACGTAAAAAACTTAAATACATGTATTGTATACATGTACAATTTTGTAGTTTAAGACAGCATCTGCCCTCAGTTTTTGAAAGGTATCCTCTTCACAGCTTGCTTCGATATTAACAATATGGCCTTCCTCTCACAAGATATGTTTACGTTATTCAATTATTATACATTCTCAACTTACAAAGATTAATTTAAGTACTTGTTAATTGTGAACACAATCTTGGCCTCGTACTAAGTTGTTGCCACCGATTAATGGTCTAGCGCAGGGATCTAATAAAATAAATTAAGCTATAATGATCTGCATTTAACAGATCAATGTATTATATTTATTTACGAAATGTTTATATAAACATCCATCAATGACGATAGACAAGTTTATATAACTGGACTGTTCGTACAAACAACATGCGAATAAATTGGTATTGCTTCGTAAAAGATCGCAGGTTAAACATAAAACAACATATTGACATTGCCTGTTGCAAGCGTTTTGCTGAAAGAAAATCACAACAGATCATGGCTTGCCCTGTGGGCAATGTGTTAATTTTCGATAGTTTTACTGTTCGATTAGTATTTGTCACATTGTCAGAAATGATGAAAGAAAAAAACGCTCGGATTACACGTCACAGTCATTTATTAAATCAACTGCTATATTAAAGCACGTCAATTGAAAGAAAAAACAACAATTTTCAGCAAAATTAAAACGTATATACAAAAATGCAATCGTTGCGATTTTATGTTAATTTCCAGCACAATTCATATTTAATTATAAGAAAATTCTAAATTGTTAAATAACAATAGTATTACAAGATCGTTTGCCGCCGGCATATTTAACGACAAACATTTAACGATTAACTAAAAGTAAACTGAAAAAATAAGTGATTTGGAACTGATTTTGACCTGGTCACATATTTTCAAAACCGTTTGATTGAACACATAATGATAGTACGTTTAACTTCACATCAGAGGATCGCGGGTTTAATTTTGGGCATGGTCATATTAATAGTGTAGACTTGGTCATGACATAGAACATTTGAAAGTAACAGGCAAAGGTACATGCTCTTAAACGCCTTCTAGTGTGCATCGGTAAACTGACCGCGGTGATATGACTAAAACACAGTTTAAAATGGCTAGAAATTAAACTTAACGAACAACTACGAAAATAAATACATTACCCACTCTTATAGAAAACGTTATTCCAAACGCGCAAAACCGTTATATGTGTACCAGTAAATAATGCACACGTAAACTAGTGCATATATATACTTGTTCGCAAGCATTTCCCAAACTAATCTTATAATTTAACAATAATCTTCTTATAATTAAAACAACGCTTCTCGAATTCTGCTATACATTAAACATAACTGACCGAGTAGGCATTTGCAATATTAACTCATCGACACCATGTTTATTATCAAAATATTAAACATGATAACGTGCAAGCAATTGAACAGGAATGCAGCGACGAGCTCAATACTGGTATTGTTTGAACATATACAAACCTTTAAATAACTAACTTAGATGTTAATCCTTAATTCTAGAACTTTAAAGATGTGCAATAAAATACATTGATGTTTGTGTTGCTCAGAGTAAAATGAAATTGCAAATATTTGATTGAGTATAACATTCAAAACACAAAATTGCTTAGGAAAGGTTATTCGCAGCTGATACAAAAAGCCAAATGACGACATAATAGCGATGTATGCCTATATTATATATCACGTACTGGATTGCACATTCTCTTATTAGGGACCTGTTTGACTTGGATCGGCATGTCGCCTGTGGGACAGAATAACGAATCCCGAGTTTGTCTAACAATAGTCTCAACACATTCGCTGTCCTATCCCGAAATGTTTCCGAAGGTCCAGTTGCACCAGGGGCATTGCTTTAATTTCTAGCTGCAGTTGATAATGGTGGAACACGGAAAACTATATCAAATCAAAATCACAGACATTATGAGATCACCCTAAATGGTATTTACATAAAACACAAAAAACATTACCTATGCTACTACTATCACCATTTATATAACGACCATGAATGTCGTGTACATAATATAGCGTAAAACGAAAAATCAAATTGGAATCACAGACATTATGAGGTATTACCTATGCTATTACCTATGCTATCATCAATTATATAAAGCATAAGCACTATGGCGGTCATACAATAGCGTATATAATGATTGATCAAAATTAAAGGTATTAGATCATCACAGATGGCATGTCCATAAATTAGAAAATACAAGCATTAACCTACGCTATTATTAGCACAAGTTATAAGAAGCTTCATCACTGTGGTGTACATGAAATATTAGTAATAATAAAATATAATCAATCTGAATCACATGTTTTGAGATTATCAATAAATGTGCTCGTTATATATGGTCACAAATAAACATTACATACAAAAAATTGAATATTACTAACACTAAGGTCACCGATAATAGCGATTGCAATTTAGTAATAAAGACTGTTGTGAACAAGTTTTTTCATTGACTACCGACAACGGCGCAACATTCATATTACGAAATACTTTTTTGACTGATTCGACAATGACAAAGAAATGACAAGTTGCTTCACTTTTGTTATGTCACACGTATAAAGATAATCAGTACATAACAAGGCGATCTGAATAGTGAACACCTACAAAGCACACATAATAATTGATTATGAGGTCGTATTTAAAATTGTAAAACGGTATAATTACATCAAGCGTTTTGATAAATGAAACTAATTCTGATCAAATTGAATCACGGTTTAAAAACATCTTGAAGGCTGAAGCATGGTAGGTCACATCAAATGAAGCAATTTCGAAAACGGGATATTGAAAACATGTTGAGTAAAATCCTATGTGACAAGTCACGTATTGAGAGGCGCGTTTGAAGACGTATGTACTTCTACAAACGGAAATGTATCATCTTGTGCAACAATGGTTATGAAAACCTGCATTGTATTTCCAAAAATAAATGAATTCGATTACTAGAGTTGCGACACCTTAAGGGTTTCGCGGGATGGAATGAGTGGGAACTAAAAAAATGTGGGTTCGAAAATTTTGGGTAAGAAAATGTGGGAACACAAATTTTGGGTACTAAACAAATGTGGGTACGAACATTTTGGTTACGAAAAAAAATGTGGGTACGAAAATTGTGGGTACAATGGGTCAATGTTAAGGTTTTAGCATGGCGGACGCTGGACGGCGAAAAGACACGATACGACACGATGAGCTGCCTATGACAATACCTCAGGTATTCTCCGAAAACAGCCGAGCGCATATGCATAAGTCAGTGAGTAATACTCAACAAGACTATTGTCAAGCAAATTTGTCCCCTAACGGCTCAACCATTGTCAGAATTTATTTTATTTTATTATTTATTGCCATTGAAACCAGAATTGTTGACGTAGGAACAAAATGAAATCACGTGCATAATGTCCTTACTGCCATCTATCCATGTTTCAAGTTTCATGAAAAAATATTAAGAACTTTTAAAGTTATCGCAGGATTCAGAAAAGTGTGACAGACTGACTGACTGACTGACTGACGGACACACAGAGCACAAACCATAAATCCCCTCCGGTGAAACCGGTAGTGGACTAATAAAAGCTAGGCACGGCATATAAAATCAGAACCACTGGGTCGAATCTGCTGAAACTTGGCAACATTATAGATTATAGTCCAAACAAGCTACAGAATGAGCGTTTTTGGACCTGGCAGCGTAAAACATTAACCAATAATGGACAGCACAAAATGGGTCATTTTGTACAAAAAATGTAAACTTTGAGTGGCATTTAATGACCTTTAGACATCAGAAAGTTGCAAATTTTTAATATTCTGCACACTTCACTTGTTTTTTTTTACAAATTTAGAAGCATTTATGCTTGGGATGTATATAAACCATGTTATTCAGTGTCAAATTTGGCAAAAAATCACAATACAATCCCAAAAATGGCTAAGCAGCAATGCCCCTTTAACATTATTCCTTATATTTAATTGTATTGTTTAAAAAGATAACTGTGTATATTTAATCATAATGGCTCTGTATATCACACATGATAGGGCACTGCTGGGGCTTGAACCCAGAACTCATCTCACATTGTAAGATGCGTTTTTCAATTAAACTACAATGACTGTATCTTGTGAAGTGGAGCCAACATACACCCACATACCGGTAAGTGAAAAAATCATTCTGTCCATATATTTGTACTGGGCGTTAGTGAAAGTGAAAGTCTTTTTCCAGGTTTTCCCTGATTTCCAGGTTGGCTGGAAACCATGTTTAACTATGATAAAATGTTCTTTAGATGCCATGTGTATTAATATATAGGTCTATTTTTCTGAGATATTAATGAAAATGCCTTTGGGTATGTGGCGAATATTTAAAAAATCTGCAACTTGATATATGGTGCTAACACGGTAAAATTGTATGAGCCCAAATTATAATAGATGAATGCGTATTATGCTTCTCTGCTTATACTATGACGACATGTTCATACAATGTCATTTTTATTATTATACATGTATATGCCAAATTTAATGAAAAAGACTTGAAAATGTGTGTCGCAAGATACCAAGTACGAAAAAAATCAGCATTTTTATGTAGCGTCATCACACGGTAAAATTATTTGTGCCCAAAATAATAATAGATGAATGCATATAAGGCTTCAATGTTGCTTATACTATGACTACTGGTTCATACGATGCCATTTTTATAAATATCTATGCCAAATTTAATGAAATAGACATGAAAATGTGTGTCGCCAGGTACCAAGTAAGAAAAAAATCAGCATTTTTATCTAGGGTCTTTACACGGTTAAATTATTTGTGCACAAATAATAATAGATGAATGCATATTAGGCTTCAATGTTGCTTATACTATGACTACTGGTTCATACAATGCCATTTTTATAAATATCTATGCCAAATTTAATGAAATAGACTTGAAAATGTGTGTCGCCAGGTACCAAATAAGAAAAAAATCAGCATTTTTATATAGGGTCTTCACACAGTAAAATTATTTGTGCCCAAGTAATAATAGATGAATGCATATTAGGCTTCAATGTTGCTTATACTATGACTACTGGTTCATACGATGCCAATTTTATTAATATCTATGCCAAATTTAATGAAATAGACTTGAAAATGTGTGTAGCCAGGTACCAAGTAAGAAAAAAATCAGCATTTTTATGTAGGGTCTTCACACAGTAAAATTATTTGTGCCCAAATAAGAATAGATGAATGCATATTAGGCTTCAATGTTGCTTATACTATGACTAATGGTTCATACGATACCATTTTTATAAATATCTATGCCAAATTTAATGAAATAGACTTGAAAATGTGATTCGCCAGTTACCAAGAAAGAAAAAAATCCGCATTTTTATGTAGGGTCTTCACACGGTAAAATTATTTGTTCCCAAATAATAATAGATGAATGCATATTAGGCTTCAATGTTGCTTATACTATGACGATATGTTCATACAATGCCATTTTTAAAAATATCTATGCCAAATTTAATGAAATAGAATTAAAATGTGTGTCGCCAGGTACCAAGTAAGAAAAAAATCAGCATTTTTATGTAGGGTCTTCACATGGTGAAATTATTTGTGCCAAAAATAATAACAGATGAATGCATATTAGGCTTCAATGTTGCTTATACTATGACTACTGGTTCATACAATGCCATTTTTAAAAATATCTATGCCAAATTTAATGAAATAGACTTGAAAATGTGTGTCGCCAGGTACCAAGTAAGAAAAAATCAGCATTTTTATGTAGGGTCTTCACACGGTAAAATTATTTGTGCCCAAATAATAATAGATGAATGCATATTAGGCTTCAATGCTGCTTATACTATGACTACTGGTTCATACGATGCCAGTTTTATAAATATCTATGCCAAATTTAATGAAATAGACTTGAAAATGTGTGTCGCCAGGTACCAAATAAGAAAAAAATCAGCATTTTTATGTAGGATCTTCACACGGTAAAATTGTTTGTGCCCAAATAATAATACATGTAGATGAATGCATATTAGGCTTCAATGTTGCTTATACTATGACTACTGGTTCATACGATGCCATTTTTTAAAATATCTATGCCAAATTTAATGAAAAAGACTTGAAAATGTGTGTCGCCAGGTACCAAGTAAGAAAAAAATCATCATTTTTATGTAGGGTCTTCACACAGTAAAATTATTTGTGCCCAATTAATAATAGATGAATGCATATTAGGCTTCAATGTTGCTTATACTATGACAACTGGTTCATACGATGCCAATTTTATAAATATCTATGCCATATTTAATGAAATAGACTTGAAAATGTGTGTCGCCAGGTACCAAGTAAGAAAAAAATCAGCATTTTTATGTAGGGTCTTCACACAGTAAAATTATTTGTGCCCAAATAATAATAGATAAATGCATATTAGGCTTCAATGCAGGGTTGGCATATTGACCGGTCAATTGAGTATTGACCGGGCCGGCGGTCAATACCTGGTTAAAACCGGTCAATACTGGTCATTACTGGTCGATTGAAAATTGTAGCATTTAAACATTACAAAGGAGCCATTTTATATAAAATCAATAATTATTCTGTAATTGATAAACTTTTTTCTGAGTTATTTATTTTTAAAAAAATCTTTAAAGCTGTAAAAAGTTACTTCTTAATTATTTATGGAAACAGCCTCAAATACATAAGGACTAAGGCAATATCTTTATCTCAGTGTATCACATCTGTTACTAATTAGCCAGATTTTACATAAATTCCAGGTTGATAAACACAACAAGGTAAAGGTACCTTGTAGTCGGTGAGATATAATAATAATACAGTTAGTAAGGCTCGTACCCTGGGTACGGTAAATATACTAAAACGTACGCGGGAATTTTAACACAAAATCGGTTGTTGTCGGCTATTTGTAAAAATTAAATATGTTTACATTTATGTAAATTTTCTGTTAAATGGCATTTATATTATCAAAACTCATTGTTAAAATCAATAATGGGATTTAATTTTAAATCTTAAATTGTTTAAAGTCGCGTCATTGTATGACGTCGTCAAGTATAATATTTTCCGCGACATCGCACGTTCACTTTTTACCGTCATAGAGTTTTTAAAAGAAACATTATTTGGTTACCAAGGTCTGTTAAATGGGGAACACCATATTCGGTATTTATATTATGTTTTAACAATTAATTAATGCTGTGTAATAAATATTGTTTAAGATATTTCGATATTTATTGAAAATGTTTCAAAATGTTATTTATGAAACCTCTTATTCTAATGAGTGTATGCTATTATATTATACTTTGAAAAGCATATCTGTTGTACTATAATCTTATTATTCATTTTTTATTGTTAATTTCATTTATTGTAGAGAATCGTCAATGTTACATCTAGTCGCCAATGCTTGTTGTCAGTGTTAGTCATAAATGCTTGTGATCATTGTCGTCAATGTTAGTCGTCAATCCTTATCGTCATTATACATGAAGGAAATAAAAGCAGAAACAGAGACGTATTCTTGATTACTTGCTTATTCCTACGGCGTCCTCTCAACACTCATACTAAAAAGCATGTTGATGCAGATTTAAAAAAAAAGGTTGTTTAAGGTAAACAATATTGTTTTATGTTAATCTGTAGCATGTTTAACATCGGATTTTTGGCGGATATACAACTCGGATACAATCTAATATTTGCGGGTATGTTTAAGTTTATTTACCGTACCCGGGGTACATGTAAGTAAAGTTAAGAGTACCCGGGGTACATGTACCTGTAAGAAGTACCTGAGCCGAGAATGACCAATCGAGCCTTAGTACCAATCGAGCCTTAGTAAGTGAGTGATGGTGTATGGGATAACATGCACTGAGGGTGTATATTTTTCATGAACAAGTCAATTGAAGGTGTTAGAGATGTATTGATCCATAAGATTAAAAAAGGTAATTAACCACGCGCTTATTAAAATTAAAACGATGACATTACATCATACCAGCTGTTTATTGTTGTATACTGTAAGCTGGCAATATTTTAAATAATGTAAACAACTTACCTTGTATTAAGTTGGCACATTGTTGTCAGGTGTAGAAACTTTTTATACTTATTTCTGTTAAATTGCACTGGCTGAACCAAAATAATTATGTAGTCGTTTCTGAATAATCACGAAACAACCTACTAATGCATATATGCTTGCCAGTTACTGAGTTTGTGCATTTCCATTCATTATACTATCGGCATTGGCAAACATCGTAGACCCAGATAAAACGCCGTGTGATGTCTGCTTTTTCGTTACGCTAAAGATTTCCATATCCACGGGTGTTTTTGTGTCAAATGTTATGGATTTTCAATAGATCGTATACTTATCTACAAAACAGCGAATTAGCGTTCACTTTACATCATTTCTGATGATCTTATTTTGTAAATAATTTATGAGTGTTTATTCCTACGTTGCTATGTCGTCAGCCATTTTGACGGTTGATTTGTTTACTTTCGGTTTCCACTACAAACGAAATTAATTGATTTGCTGTTCGCGTTTATTTATTGATTAAATAATAAATTATTAAACCCTAATAATGTTATTGTCTCAATGTCATTTATATTCAAGATATTATCGGATAAATAGAATACCATTCTAATACCAGTGTGTACTTACATTTATCTCGGAAAGCCTAGCCGTGTAAACCTTTCTTCAACTCGTCGCACACAATACGTTGAATAACACATAGATTTATGTCATGTTTATTAAAAGACCACACTGTGCACAAAAGACATGCATGTGTACTTCCGATTGATATTCAAACACAATTATTACGTCTTTGTTTATCGATTAAACGCCTAACTTTATATTAAATTAATAACGCGTAACGTCAGTTTCTTTGTTTCGTAGCAAGATGGAAGCTAGCATAAGCGCTTTTCATGACGTCATGCGCGCGTGCTCTTTCCCATAAAAATATTTAAACGCAAAATACTCGAAAACTAGATTTTTCCCAGGTATAACGCCTACGCCAACAGGTAGATCGCATTCTGATCCATATACATGTCAAATTTCAGCAAACGTGTTCGGCCAGTTTTCAAGGCGCTCAAATCGCAGTGATTTGCCCCAGCTTAACGAAACTTAGCCCCCTTAATCATTCGTTCGAATGAACGTCATCAATGATGACGTCCAATACATCACTCATTCCATAAAGAAAATCGAAAAAACACATTAACTGTGTTATAGTTAAGTAAATAAGGAAATAGTCTGACATTAACGACTGGCTAGAAAGATTTAAGTTAGGATTTAAAGTTAAACGTAGTTCAGTGGTATGGCGTAATGAAAAGAATATAAAATGTTTTATGTTAACATGTTGACATTTAATAAGCCAAACCGGCTGAATTTTACTCACAATTTATGATTATTGACATACAATTAACACAAGTAAAATACTTCTTAACGATACTGTCATAATATGTGCATACCATTTATGTCTCAGATGATGTTAACCATGATGCTGTTAACCTAACCATGTTCAACATGTATTGTTATTCGATGCTTTATAACGATGCGACACTATTATGTTGGTATTGCATTATATTAATGATATAACCGATGTAAAGACACGCTTATGGTGGTGTAAAGAAGTTCTGTCGAAACAAACGAACACATGAAATGTTCATGTCTACAAGATATTTTAGTCTTAACCTATCATATGGGCAAACTCTCCACTTGCTCTGAATTGTTAGAACACACATGGTTACTGATATCTGAATATGGGACAAACTTAAACTTAATAAACACATACCTTCTTTCACTAGCTATTTACACAGAAACAACAGAGGGAACTATGTAAAATGAACGCCAAAGACAACCACTGCTGCGAAAATAAATAAACCTGTCGGACGAACGCAAATATTTAAACTTTCTGCGCCATGGCAAGTTCAAGAGGAAATGACATCAACATTAAACATTAAGTGTAAACAGGAAATATGGTTTAAGTTTGGACATTGACTTTTTTGAATTTAATTATGTTATGCATATCGAAAAAGTGCCGGTAAATTAATGTGCATTTGCCGAGAGCTATATCAAGGTTGTGTTGTTGTGGTGAATTTTGTCAAACGTTTAATAGGGTTCTTCGCTACAGTTCTGTTAATTAAAACACTAATTTAGTTTCAGAAACATTTATATTTCGTTAATTGATATTTTGTCTCTAAAAAAATTGTACCATCATTTATTACACATAATGTTGTTTTAATCAATTGGCGTTGAATTGATATTTTGGACACATCGCTTCTGAATTCAAAGTAGCTTATCCTAAAGTTACATGCCAACAGGGATAAAATTATATGAAATTAATGCAGTTTCAGATTGTTGGATACAGACGTCTCTTTACACTTGTTTTTCACAATTGAAACAATTGATCAAAATCCGAGCATGTTCGCCTGAAAACATGTAATTGTATTTGTATAGGGAGAATAACTATATAAGACATTGTCTTTCGTTCTCATCCTAAACATGTTCATTTTATAAATGTTACATGTAATGTTATGTAAAAACAATGTTTAAATCAAATTATCATGTATACGGCCGTTCTCCTTGTTTATTTGGGGAACTTACAGTTGTTGGCATAGTATTGTTAAAGCGTCGATACATTTAACTTAATTAAATAACAGACATAAATTAATAACGATCTCTGACATTAAATAGTATTCCAAACATGTCAAAAGTATGTACTGGTGAAATAAGACCCACGTTAACGTTTACATACAGATATGTATGCACAAGCATTTCATACACACCTCATGATGAAACAAAATCAGAGTATTGCAACAACATAAATCCAAAATCATTGTACTGCAGCCATACAGATCTTCCTTAAAATTTAAAAGGTGTTTACCGTATTGCTCGGGATAATATCAACAGTGGGCCCCCTATTACAATATAATATTAGAATGCCCAGGAAGGAAGCGTTGAATAATACAAAAACTTAATCACTGAAAAAGTATCATATTCTTTAGAAATATACATTTATATGCAAGGGATTGATCATAAATATTGCAGTTCTTTTAATAGAGAATTTTATGTGAGTATTGGATAAAGATCAAGTTTATTATACGAGGCTTAGAACCGATAAACATGGTTCGAGCAGATTATGATAAATTTGATCTTAATCCAAAACTCACATAATATTCTTTTTATCCTATTATTGCCCCCTCAGTCCATTAATAATTATAAAATATCGCATTGTTTGACGATTTTATCTCTCCGTAGTTAACAAAAACATATTCTCCAATTTTTTGAAAAAAAAAACCAAATCTGATTTTAAAATAGCGATAGTATAAAGCTTAAGTTTATACGATCGTTGATTTTCATCTGGTAATATGATAAAATAATATATTCCTCCTTATTTTAGGGATATATTGCAATTCCTTAAATGCGTCTTGATGCTCTGAAAACACGCAGCGCTTTCTTGTATACAAATAGTTGATACAATTAACAAGCGTATCTTACTCAATTATCAAGTCAATTCAAGATGTGCAATTAAAGCTCGGTTTAACAATTAAGACTATGTAAATGTAATGCAACACACAGCACAACACAAAATAACTGTTACAAAAAAAAAACAATTTTGACGATATCTGTGTTATATTTACCAAATCCGAATTAGCAGTCACATAAACAACCAAGCTATATAATCTGGATCTTTTACACTCATTATTGCTGCTTCGTTCTGTATCTGCACGATGTTGATCTATAATATTAACTTTATGATGCTATATTCATTGCATCGTTCCTCTGGTCTCCTTCCTACCATTGAGTAATTAAATAGTAATTAAATTGAATGCGTTTTATTCCCCTTTATTATTGTTTAATTGGAGTTGCAATGCTATGAGGTTTAATTTGATTAACTCTTATATGTATCATGAATATTGCTGGAGCAAGTGTGAGGTTGAGCACTCTGAAACCGGTTTAAACCCCCAATGCTTTCCATTGACCGGTCCAAGGCGTTGACCCCAGGTTTATTCTTCAATGTATGAATGTTCTTTTTTATTGTGCTGTTTCGTACTGTTTTGGCAATTGGCCACTTGTCTTAAATGAAGGACCAACTAATTGTATATAATGAGAATGCAATACTGCCCCAGCAGCTGGGGTTTTACTTCTTTATGTTATGACAAGAATGGAAACAGTTGTATACATATGTTGTTTTTTGTTACATATGTGTGTTCCCAATTGTGTCAATAACTTTTACACAAAATTTAAACTGTGTATAATGTCAGATATTTCGTTTGATTGAATTAAAAAATATTGTTTTATGAATAAATGACAATTGTTTTGATAATTATAATATTGCCAATCAGTGAACATTTCCTTTTAACGACATAATAAAAGATAACAAATGATGCGGAGAAAAAAATAACTTTCAATACAAACCCGAAAACAGCTTCACGCACATGTGTATTCTACAATGGCCAAACAACGTTACATTAATTATCCCGCAATATCATAGGGAACTGCGATATTCTGTAACCTTCTTAATAACCCTACGTAAAATCATTCACCCATACAGTTTTTACCTAAAACTAATTGCGACCGAATAAATACATAGATAAGCAATTCATTTCCACTGAAATATAAATTGTTTTACGTACTTCAGTGACATTATTTAAAATTAAAGACTATTTGATGTTTTCAGGAAGAAACTCTTGAAGTTAAGATATTAGTTGTGATCATAAGACCTGTGTGTGATATTATCTGATGGGAATATTGTTTGAGCTGTAAACTTAATTGTATTCTAGCGGTGAACGCATGCATGAATGAAGGTAGACCGGTGTGTGATATTATCTGATGGGAATAATGTTTGAGCTGTGTACTTAATTGTATTCTAGCGGTGAACGCATGCATGAATGAAGGTAGGAACAATTCGCAGTAGACCCATATTGGATCTTGCACGATTTGTCATATCATATAATATTTTATCTAACGAGTTCAGGAATTTTGTTAGTAAGCGAGCCTTTGGACGAGTGTCAGATGTTTTTATCACATGCTTTTAAATGAGCAAATTAAATAAATATTCCCAGTAACATAATGATAAATCCCGAATGTTGTTTACATTTCGTGACGTCATTTGACGTTGCAACGTCATTTTAGCAAAAGAAAACACTGCGATTGGTCAATAAACGAAAACTACGCCAATAAAAACGCTTAAAAAGTATATTACACATGTGTAAGATAGAAATATATGTAATGGTTAAATAACATGGGAAACAGGGAATGGCGTGTGATAAATGTATGTATTACAAACAATTTTGAAAATAAAATCATGCTCCAGAAGAAAAACACACATATGTTCGAAATAGATTCAATACAATCAAACAAACACGGGTTTTCAATGTTGTTTGCCTCTGTTCATGACAGCAAGATTTGAACCAGCATGTTACGTTAAATGCATCCATTTTCAGTAACTTTCTGCACTTGACAATTCAGATGTCTTAGATTGTAAGCATAACGTCACATTTAATATTATTTTATACCATTAATATACCCGAACTTATCAGAAAATAATATACCATCTGATACACTTTGGTACATTCAACATTGAGCGCCGATAAGCTCATTTTCTCGGCAAGAAATCCTTCACATCTCGACAATGCTCTCTATCTTGAGTTTCTGAACGTTGTTAAAGAACTGTACCTGTGTTGAACACGTAACTTATATCATCATCTTTAATCGGATGGATTTTTTTTAAAGAAATACGCAAAATGAAGACACTAATCATTTTTGAGAAAATGAAATAAACGAATTGTTCATTTGATTAAGAACTATCATTTTCGGTCTGTATGGCATACCGGAGTAATTCCCCAGTTTTATGTATTAGGTGAAAGAAAATGGCATTTAAAAATATAATCAAAACAATCATAATAAACTACTTTACCGCAGCAGTAAACTGATTTCGTTTCTTTGCGTACAATGAACATATCTTGATGTCAGTCGAATAATGTCATGTAGTGTCCAGTGTTTGTGCGCTGTTTTACGTTATTAAGCAATTGGTTACTTGCCAAAAAGGACTTGGTACTGAAAGTGATATTTATATCATACAAGAGCAATATGAAATCTATTTGCTTATCTGTGCTCATATTTTCAGACTTTGCTGTAGACTTTCAAAATAAACACTCACATCGTCTTCAATATAGTTGTATATGATCGATTATAGCAATACTTATTGTAACTGAATATCAATAATTCAGAACCCTTAAGTAGTATAGTGTCGTTAAACGGTTTGAAGTGGATATACAACAAACACCTATTGAGTAAACCACTCAATGCACATCAGTGTTGTCAAATTAATTCAGTTTCTATTTTCTATGGCTGGAAAATTAAACGTGGAAATCCTGAGATTACAAAGTGTAGGTATAGATCGTACTTTAAGCAAGGTGAAATGCATTTGTCTGCATTTTTAGTCAGAATGACGTTTTGAAAATATACCTAACATTTATAATACCAAAGAAAACATCTTTTAAATCACTCGTCATTGGCACAAAATATCGTTGATTTGGTTATAGATGGAACATATAAACAATTCATATACTTTGGACTTAGAAGATACACAAGCATGATAATTGATCATTATTGTTAAATTGATGTTGTTTTTATTTCCTTAATTTGTATTTATATATTCAAACGGTTTATAAACGTCATGTAAACCACTGCTTAATCTTCTGGCGTTAAATGCCCAGTTAAGTTAAGACTTAAAACATGGATGTATGCGGAAAATATTTGCAGATACTGACAGGAATAACATCCCCTGTTTCAAGATATTTCAGAAGCAAGGAATGTACCCATATGACAGGCAAAACACAAATACGTAAACAAACACAACCAGCGATGGAGAAAGTAACGCCATATGTTGTTTGTGTACACGTTTATTTATTGGTTTCTACATTTAAACAAACATATTAGGTATTGTCTTGCGTTTTTGTTCGATGCTTGTGTTAAATTCGTTAAAGCACTTCAGTCTGGTATCTTAGAGTAAATGGAGGTAAGTAATGTTGGCTGATTGTTACAAATATAATGTCGCAAATCAACACGGTTATACGGAAACAACAACATATTCCAGGTACAAAAAGGCATTCGGACGCGGGGTGTTGTTAAACTTCGCATTTATGGAATGTTTTGTTCAAAAAGTATCTTCTAAAGGCAGTCTAGGCAGTATGTTTTGTCCATGATTACTCTCTGCGAACAGCACGTGCTTATTTTAAACCACACTTTACCCATATGCATTTGGCCCGGTTTTCCAGTTACTCGATTGAATTAAGTATAGCACAACCTCTGTTTTAAAATCACACATTGAATATGCTTGTTAACGTGCATTTATAACATTTCGAGCGTCTGTTATAGCATAAGGTAATTCTTGCTAAAATTGTAAAACTTTACGCATATAAGTATGCGATCACTATGTATAAACCTCAACTATGAGAAATTCTAACGGATTGAATGTTCTTAAAAATTATGTGTGTTTGCGTGTTCTACAACGCATGCTGTTATTTTAAATGTACATTAAAGACAATGAGCTTCACATGCTTAAGTCAAACATAAACTATTGTGTTCTGTTCTGTTCTGTTAAAATGATTATGTTTTAAACATAAACAATAATTTAACAAAGACCACATTCACTTGAAGGGCCCGCTTTCAATGGTTTTGAACTATTTCAAAATAAATCACGATATTAAATCATTTCCAAGCCGTGAACAAATACTTAAGAAGTATGAATATTTCATATGATATACCTTTTCATTAGATCTATCACATGTATAAGCGCTCTTCGTATTGTGTAAACGTCCTTTCTTTCTTCAAACCTATAAATATTCATTTGCACTGAAGAAACCGATATTGCTCATAGGCAACGCATCTTTGCGTTTTCATATGAACACAGATTGAAATAAATGAAGTTATCAACTGTGAATATGGAACATATACTTGAGGGAAAGCTAACGGAACCCGGTGTTTAAAGCGCAGGTCTTATCCTTTAATAATTAATTGGCAAATTCAGCTCGCTCTTAAATATTAATCATAAACCATTTGTTACAGGAGATTAAGTTTGTTTAATGTTCACACCTCCCGTTATAAAGATTGCTTTGTTTATTTATTAAAGCGCTACTTCGTTCGCCTTTTCTGGGGTTTTTTCCGGGCACATTTTTATTAAACTTAAACTAAAGAAAAAAATGAAATCTATGATGATAAACAGTGGTAATTACAATTATAAAACGTAATATGTTGCCGATCCAAACAAAAAGAAGAAAAGAAAAAATACAACTATGCTGCTGTAAAAATCGACACCATTTTAAGTATAATTAAACATGAATTGCTTTTTAAAGTAAATTAATTTTAAGCGAAATACGTGATTCATACTATTTGATTTCATACTTATAGTATCGTATATAAGGGGGAACGAGCTATAACTTGAGAGCGTTATTATATCGCATTGTTTATCATTACTCTTAGGGATCTCTTATTATGATTTACATTGTGGTTTTGTGCATTATTTGTGTTCACATTCAATGCAATCAAACAGTATACTTGTTTGCTGCTGTGTTTTCACGTTTGATAGCAGAACTGTACGTTTTCTTATTTAAAATAATAACTTGTAATATATCATGTCGGTATTGAATACATAATATTTAAACATAAATGAGTAAATGAACGTATTTGCCTCCATTCTACTCAAGCGGTCGTCTCCCTTGCTACTGCAGTCTTCAATATAACGATATGGTAATGCACCCATGGGAAATTACGTGGTTATGCAATTATAAAGAACCTCGACTTCCAAGCATTTATTAGAATATATATTTATTAGGAAGAAATCTGAGTTTTGTGATTATTATTTGAGGAAAATAAGGTGTCACCAGTGATATGATAATTAAAGTACATATCACTGAAGGTACTTAGATTCATTAAATATATTAGTTAGATATTTTTTGAGTCGTACACGTTTATAATAGAAGCAATTTGATTATAGTAAATTGTGTATTTAATTTTATTATAATTTGAACGGTGAACCTTTAAAATTGTGTATGAACCAATAAAGCAAAACCAATTTATATATATTTAGCAAAATCATATATTTTAGTAACCAAACTCTTACTGCACAAATATATCATTGGAACATTCATTGGGAGCATGCTACTCTATCAAAACTGTGCGAGCCAGTAAAGTAACGTGTTCTGTTTCTTGAGATGTTGATGAATAAGCATCGTTCTTCATGTATGCATTGTGAAAACAATGATTTGGTTCTCGTGGAAAAAAATAAACGCACAGCATTTCTTACGGTGTGTTATTCACCTATTAATGACATTGACACTGATTTGCATGTAAGAACGAACCGTATAGTTTAAACAGCATAGACATATAATTAATGTCAACCAGGGTATGATCGTCGAACCTTTTACATTAATGATTCCTTTGTGGTTAATAATCATCAGCAAGAGTATTATCTGGGTTCGTGCAAACTATTGGTTCACATCGATACCTCCACATGTGGACATAACACCGTACGATTCATTACAGTTTACTTTAAATTATTAACATTGTTTGAAGAAAACAATAATTAAAGTTCTCATTCCGATTACGAGCAAAAAACTTTGATGCATATGAACAACCAATATATGTAAATGAAGAAGAAACGAAAATTAACGGAATTACCATATTGCTTCATTAGCTAGTCATTCCCAATAACCGTGAAATTCCTTTTTGTTTTCTAATCAATAACTAGCAATTAACAACGATGTTTATACTGATGAAAAAATCAAGTATTTTCCTTAAACCACAAGTCTATTTTATAATTTTAATCGATGAAACCATAAAAATGATTGTTTGCAGAGATTTAAAGTTGTCAGCAGTCAACCGGAATCGGATAGGTGTAGTCAGTACCACATTTACTATACTTAGTAATACGCGCTGTTTTTTTTGAACGTGCTATGTTTGATTTTTCGTGTGTTGTTATTAAATGAATGACCAAGATTTTAACGTTAATACAATAGAACAGTAAACTAATATGTAATAAGATATTATTTTAATACTACGTACAAACTTAAATACATGTATTGTATACATGTACAATTTGTAGTTTAAGACAGAGTCTGCTCTCAGTTTTCGAAAGGTATCCTCTTCACAGCTTGCTTCGATATTATCAATACGGCCTTCCTCTCACAAGATATGTTTACGTTATTCAATTATTATACATTCTCAACTTACAAAGATTAATTTAAGTACTTGTTAATTGTGAACACAATTTTGGCCTCGCACTAAGTTGTTGCCACCGATTAATGGTCTAGCGCAGGGATCTATTAAAATAAATTAAGCTATAATGATCTGCATTTAACAGATCAATGTATTATATTTATTTACGAAATGTTTATATAAAACATCCATCAATGACGATATACAAGTTTATATAACTGGACTGTTCGTACATACTACATGGTAATAAATTGTTGGTATTGCTTCGTAACAAGCGCAGGTTTAAACTAAAACAACATATTGACAGTGCCTGTTGCAAGCGTTTTGCTGTAAGAAAATCACAACAGACCATGGCCTGCCCTGTGGGCAATGTGTTTATTTTCGATAGTTTTACTGTTCGATTAGTATTTGTCACACTGTCAGAAATGATGAAAGAAAAAAAACGCTCGGATTGCACGTCACAGTCATTTATTAAATAAACTGCTATATTAAAGCACGTCAATTGAAAGAAAAAACAACAAGTTTAAGCAAAATTAAAACGTAGATACAAAAATGCAATCGTTGCGATTTTATGTTAATTTCCAGCACAATTGATATTTAATTATAAGACAATTCTAAATTGTTAAATAACAATAGTATTACAAGATCGTTTGCCGCCGGCATATTTAACGTCAAACATTTAACGAGTTAACAAAAAGTAAACTGAAACAATAAGTGATTTTGAACTGATTTTGACCTGGTTCCATATTTTCAAAACCGTTTGATTGAACACATAATGATAGTACGTTTTACTTTACATCAGAGGATCGCAGGTTTAATTTCTGGCCTGGTCATATTAATTGTGTAGATTTGGTCATGACATAGAACATTTGAAAGTAACAGGCAAAAGGTACATGCTCTTAAAAGCCTTCTAGTGTGCATCGGTAAACTGACCGCGGTGATATTATTAAAACACAGTTTAAAAATGGCTAGAAATTTAACTTAACAAAAATATACGAACATAAATACATTACCAACTCTTATAGTAAACGTTATTCCAAACGCGCCAACCGTTATATGTGTACCAGTAAATAAGGCACACGTAAACTAGTGCATATATGTACTTGTTCGCAAGCATTTCCCAAACTCATCTTATAATTTAACAATAATCTTCTTATAATCAAAACAGCGATTCATGAATTTCTGCTATACATTGAACAAAACTGACCGATTAGGCATTTGCAATATTAACTCATCGACACCACGTTTATTATCAAAATATTAAACATGATACCGTGAAAGCAATTGAACAGAAATGCAGCGACGAGCTCAATACTGGTATTATTTAAACATATACAAACCTTTAAATAACTATCTTAGATGTTAATCTTTAATTCTAGCACTTTAAAGATGTGCAATAAAATACATTCATGTTTGTGTTGCTCAGAGTAAAATGTAATTGCACATATTTGATTGAGTATAACATTCAAAACACAAACTTGCTTAGGAAAGGTTATTCGCAGCTGATACAAAAAAGCCAAATGACGACATAATAGCGATGTATGCCTATTTTATATATCACGTACTGGATTGCACATTCTCTTACCTGTTTGCCTTGGATCGGCATGTCGCCTGTGGGACAGAATTACGAATCCGATTTTGTCTACCAATAGTCTCAACACATTCGCTGTCCTATCCCGAAATGTTTCCGAAGGTCCAGTTGCACTTGGGGCATTGCTTTAATTTCTAGCTGTAGTTGCTAATTTTGGAACACGGAAAACTATATCCAATAAAAATCACAGACATTATGAGATCATCCTAAATGGCATTTACATAAAACACAAAAAACATTACCTATTCTACTACAATCACCACTTATATAACGACCATGAATGTCGTGTGCATAATATAGCGTAAAACGAAAAATCAAATTGAAATCACAGACATTATAAGGTATTACCTTTGCTATTACCTATGCTATCGTCAATTATATAAAGCATAAGCACTATGGCGGTCATACACTAGCGTATATATTGATTGATCAAATCAAAATTAAAGGTATAAGATCATCACAGATGGCATGTCCATAAATTAGAAAAACATAAATAACCTACGCTATTATTATCACAAGTTATCAGAAGCTTCATCACTATGGTATAAATGAAATATTAGTTATAATAAAAAATATAATCAATCTGAATCACATATTTTGAGATTAGCAATAAATGTGCTCGTTATATATGGTCAAAAATAACCATTACATAAAACACTTTGAATTTTACTAACTCTAAGGTAACCGATAATAGCGATTGCAATTTAGTGATAAAGACTGTTGTGAACAAGTTTTTCGTTGACTACCGACCACGGCGCAACATTCAGATTACGAAATACTTTTTTGACTGATTCGACAATGACAAAGAAATGACAAGTTGCTTCACTTTTGTTATGTCACACGTATAACGATAACCAGTACATAACAAGGCGATCTGAATAGTGAACACGTACAAAACACACATAATAGTTGATTATGAGGTCGTATTTAAAATTGTAAAACGGTATAATTACATCAAGCGTTTTAATAAATGAAACTAATTCTGATTAAATTGAATCACGGTTTAAAAACATCTTGAAGGCTGAAGCATGGCAGGTCACATCAATGATGCAATTTCGAATTGCACGAAAACGGGACATGTTGAGTAAAATCCTATGTGACAAGTCACGTATTGAGAGGCGCGTTTGAAGACGTATGTACTTCTTCAAACGAAAATGTATCATCTTGTGCAACAATTGTTATGAACACCTGCATTGTATTTCCAAATAGAAATGAATGCGATTAAAGAAAATCGAAAAAACACATAAACTGTGTTATAGTTAAGTAAAGAAGGAAATAGTCGGACATTAACGACTTGCTAGAAAGATTTAAGTAAGGATTTAAAGTTAAACGTAGTTCAGCGGTATGGCGTTGCAATGAAAAGAATATAAAATGTTTTATGTTAACATGTTGACATTTAATAAGCCAGACCGGCTGAATTTTACTCACAATTTATGACTATTGATATACAATAACACAAGTAAAATACTTCTTAACGATACTGCCATAATATGTGCATACCATTTTTGTCTCAGATGCTGTTAACCATGATGCTGTTAACATAACCATGTTCAACATGTATTGTTATTCAACGCTTTATAACGATGCGACAATATTAGGTTGGTATTACATTAGATTAATTATATAACCGATGTAAAGACATGCTAATGGTGGTGTAAAGATTATTCTGTCGAAACAAACGAACACATGCAATGTTCATGTCTACAAGATAGTTTAGTCTTAACCTATGATATGAGCAAACTCTCCACTTGCTCTGAATTGTTAGAACACACATGGTTACTGATATCTGAATCTGGGACAAACTTTAACTTAATAAACACATACCTTCTTTCACTAGCTATTTACACTGAAACACCAGAGGGAACTATGTGAAATGAACGCCAAAGACAACCACTGCTGCGAAAATAAATAAACCTGTCGGACGAACGCAAATATTTACAATTTCTGCGCCATGGCAAGTTCAAGAGGAAATGCCATCAACATTAAACATTAAGTGTAAACAGGAAATATGGTTTAAGTTTGGACATTGACTTTTTAAATTTACTTATGCTATGCATATCGAAAAAGTGCCGGTAAATTAATGTTCATTTGCCGAGAGCTATATCATGTTTGTGTTGTTGTGGTGAATTTTGTCAAATGTTAAATAGGGTTCTTCGCTACAGTTCTGTTAATTAAAACGCTAATTTAGTTTCAGGAACATTTATATTTCGTTAATTGTTATTGTGTCTCTGAAAAAAATGTACCATCATTTATTACACATAATGTTGTTTTAATCTATCGGCATTGAATTGAGATTTTGGACACATCGCTTCTGAATTTAAAGTAGCTTATCCTAAAGTTACATGCCAACAGGGATTAAATAATATGAAATTAATGCAGATTCAGATTGTTGGATACAGACGTCTCGGTGGGGATCTGGACTTTCTTGTTGCCATAAATCTTATCTTGTTTAACTTGTTATAATATAATCATTACATATTATCATTTTCGGACGCCTGGCAGTGTGAATGTAATAACAATTTAGCTGCCACAACCACGTTTAAACAAAGTAGGTACTACGATTGTTGATTTTTATTAAAGTAATTGTTAATAAGATATATTTCAACTCTAAGTGAAAGATACGTTCAAATCAACTCTCCAGAATGTAGTGACCGGTCCGAGTCCCACACCAGAATGTAGTGACCGGTCCGAGTCCCACACCACAATGTAATGACCGGTCCGATAAATCCTGCTGCCATAGATCGTATTTTACAGAGGTATTATAGCTCAAGACAGAACATTCAAAAAGAGTTTCAATAAACAGTAGTGTAATACAAAAACAAGTATATATTATAAATTATAATATATAATACATTACTCTTATGTAAATACATCGCCCCATTATCAGTCATTGAGAAAGCTTATGTTAAATTGTCTCAATAGAATTACCCATACTTTCTGTAATAGTGTCTTTCTTCCATGTGAAGGCTTATCGACAGCTGAGTTATTGCGTAAAGACGCTTATGTGTTACTCAATCGGATATAATGAATTACACGTCTTCTAACTCCGACTTTTACGGCGTTTAGTTTCGTAAAGTGCGATTAGGTTAGTTTTATGGGCGATATAGTACATTTATTGTGCACGATATTGCCATAATTTCCTCATACACATAAGTTTCAAATGAATGCCTTGATTATATAAATCACATAATCCTGTGGGTACTTTATATCACAAAACGCCGCAATTCAAACACGAGTTTCATGTTTGGTTATACTAGTTATGAGTTTAAAGATGGCATCGATAGATAACGCCGGTGTCTGCATGGTGTGTCGCCATAACTGTTTCGGTACTAAAAAGCTGTATAAGAAATAAGCACATACATGTAGTTGCAACCCATGGGTGGAACGCAAGGACTACTTGTGGATTCAATATGTTATAGATGCTTGATGTTTCAAGGAAAGGAAAAAATGAAATATGCCTGTTTCGTTTATGATTAAATTGCCATTTTTACAAACAAATTTAGATTAAGGGGGCAAACAATTAAGTACACAGGGATTTTGTTGGCTAATAAAGTATTGTATAACATAAATCTTGTTATTTGATAAACAACTATTTGGTAGAAGCTATGGACGACGTTTCTCCGCATAGTTTACATGTTCAAAATGAGTGGAATTAGTGGTACGATGTAATGGGCAAATACAACGATGTATACAACACAACTGCCGATAAACTCGTATCGTTTTAAACAATACCTTGGTCGATGTTTGAAAGATACTTTCCCGAGACAACGTTATCTTGTCCCACGTGCAGCATGATCGTCCAACTAAAACTGAACCTTAAAAACACTGCGAGAAGGGGCTGTGTTTGTCTAGAAAATACATCATGTATTCGGTTTTCTTTAGGTTCCATATTCGGATGGTCATTTAAAACAAAATTTGACATATAGAAACAATGCAATTAGTTTTAATGTATGTACCTGTGTTGATCTTAAACAGTTAATGAATTTAAATAATTTTAACGTCTTTAATGTACATAATTCCAAAAAAACAACTCAAATTCTGTACATTCTTAACTTCAAAAGATTTCAAAGATTTCGAAAATGATTATTTATCGATTTATTTTCACTTTAAAACTGATCAACACTATTGTTGGAAAAACAGAAGCTTAACGATATATTTTGACGAAATAGAACATTCGGGGATCAAATTATATAATATTATAACATAGCCGACGTCTTTAAACTCAATATCAAAGCGTATTATATTGTTATGCTTTAACTTGATTGCGCAATCACAGAGACCAGTATTGTATCGATCCCTACTTAAAATTATAGTTATTGTTATGAGAACAATCTGTGCGAAACAGCAAAATAATTCAGTTATGATTGTGTTTGTTATTTAGTGTAACAATCGTTTGGAAGAAACTTAACTCTTGGGGAATTAGCATGATTGTTATTAAGCCAATATAACTATTATTTGCAAGATATCGATCATTATTAGTGTTTGAAAATGATTTCAATTTTACTGACGCTGCTTTGAAGTATTTAATACGACATGTTATTACTGCAGATATTAGTGATTCGTAATAATATTTTGGATACGCTGTAAATATTCAGCTCGTTATTTGAAACATATAGTTGACACAATCAACACTTGTATCTTACAAAACTCATCAAATCAGTTCACGGTGTTATTACATTAGACTTCAGAAATCAAATGCAAAATACTGCAATACACAAACATTATTAAGAAACAAAAATATTGACGAGCGCTATGTTATGTTTAACACACTTGTCTGTGTCTAAGCACTATCTACTTGACATAAATTTAAATTGTTTAACACCAGAAACACAATTTAGAGACGCTATGTTGTCCGCTAATTGTTTATTAGCATAACAAACCATTTTTAAATCTTTGGTCACCGCATTTGAACGGTCAATACATAACATTCGAGGTTAAGGTTAAATGATAATCAACTTCACACTTAGCCGAGAATAATCAGGAATCATTCGTTGCAAATAATATTAAATACCTTTAAGGTAAAGACACACCAGAGAAATGTAATTTGAAACTGTTGATAAAACACATTTAACTGAACATATAGATGTTTTAGAAATATGTGTACTTTTTATTTTAAAATTAGTGTTGTGCAGCCTCGAATATGCAAACTCAATGTTATGAAGCCTTATATAAAACACATCAAAGAATTTAAGCCAAATAAATACTAAATAATTTAATTCATTGACAAGCAAACATTGTTTACATCAGTGCACTGATTTCATATAGGTATAACATCAGGGTATTGCACTCATACAGTGCTGTTTCAATATCTTTCAAACGATGTTATCGAATACCTCGGGTTGATATCAAGGATGACGTTTAACACACGGGTTTCATCTTCTATACACCCAGACAGCGTAACCAAATGTCCGTTATGTAGTCAACATAACCGACACACAAAGTATTTGTAATAAGGTTTTTTTCTCCTCCTCAAAATTCCAAATATCGATATGTGAAGCATGATAACGCGTGGGAATGTATAAAAACAAATATTGTAGAGCTCAAGACAGAATGGTAAAACAAATAAGAACCCTACACAATGTCATGTTCTTTCTAATTCCTAATCAAACCATGTAAAATATGTGTTATACAATCATTGTTATTACTGTTGCTTAGTGCAGTGTCATTGGACATAAATGATTGAGTATAACGTTTAAAATATAAATTTGCAAAGCAAAGGTTCTGTCGCATTTAATAATTAAAGACGACAGAATGGTGATGTATGCCGACATTTATAGTTCACGGCAAGCATTTTGCATTATCTCAGTGAGGACTTATTGTCAAGTAAATGCCTGGAACGAGTGTCCCTTGAAATAATTTTAAAATAAGAACTGTCCTATCTCACAATGTGTAAGATTATCCTGTTTCCGTTGAAAAGACAATTCGTCTATGTCCGGCTGTGTGGGATCGGGTTGGGCAACTGGCTGAAGCATTTCTGACACAAATAAAACTTGAAACATGTAAGCATAGTAGAACTAAACACATATATTATGTGAAGAACAAAAAAAGGCTTTGCTTAGCTCGCCTGAATGGCTCACTATTATAAAAAGAAATTGTTATAATAAATTGCACATGTTGTTGTCATTTGTTTTAATACTGTCCGCTATTTTGGATGAGAACAACACATGTTAAGTTTCAACAACACATCTCTATATATCTGTATATTATTTTGACAAGCATGATACATCCGTCATCCACACGGAAAGTGTTTTATCTGTAAAGAGGTACACTATGAGGTTGAATATTCTTAAATTGGGAAAAAGAACACAAATTTAGTTTTCAGCACAAAGGGCTTATCAGTATCACTTTTCGAAATTTGATCAAACTTTTCGCTTTGAGCAAACGTGGTTTCACTGACTGTGTCGGTTTGTATATGCCAATACATTTATTTTTCACTTTTGTCCAAATTTGTATTTACCAATGAAATCGATACTCCCAAATCAATCATAAGTTGTTTCGACTTGCATATTAGTTCATTTGTACTCAGCAAGTAGACATATGTACACACCGGCATTGTAATAGGAGACATAATAGCAATAATTAATTCAAACATAGCGGCTGTAAATAGTTATACACAAGCAAATAAAAACTGTTTAGAACATATATCTCATTGCGTCTCGCCAGCTCTATTTGATGCGCTGTTTTTAGCATGCAAGACACGTGTTTTGACATTTCTTGATACCAAACATACATAATGTGCATGCATTATTTGTCTACGGATCTATAGAGTACGATATGGTAAACTGACAGAAAGATGCCTGCTTGATATAAATCATTTTCCGCGAGGCAGGAAAAATGAACTACCCTAAAGGAGAGAAGATACTTTGATTTTTAAAATCCTGATTTCAAGCGTTTTTTGTTTACAAACAGTATTGAGTATACTTCTTTTCACGTGGGTTATCAAATCTAGTTAATAGGAGTGTGCATTTTAAACCTAGCTGTTGTAATATAAACGTTCACCGACAATGACTCAGAGCAAAGACAATGTTATAATATTTTACACCTAAACATATATAATAATAAGTAAATGCATAACAAATCGGTCTGCATATCCGGACAAACATATATTTTAGGGGGACGCCATTATAAACATGTCATGTAAGTATCCCTGCCTGAAGCGCTCAGATAACGAAAAGCAATTATTATCAAATTATAATAACACATTATAAATATATGCATTAGTTATACACGAGTTCAAAACTATATTTCAGTATGTATTGAATCTCGCATTTAAACATTTGAATGACCGATGCAAGACAGGACATGTGAATGCTGGCTTAGAGGACAACTTTGGAGGGAAGGCACACGAATTGGTAATAAAATGAGATAGAAGAAGAGAGAGAGAGAGAGAGAGAGAGAGAGGAGAGAGAGAGAGAGAGAGAGAGAGAGAATAGCGAGAGAGAGATGAGGATATTTATTGATCTAGTAGAGATACATATCTCCCTCCCTCCCATCTCTATCTATATCTTATAGACTCTCTCTCTAATCCTCTCTAACTAGATCGCTATTCTCTCTCTCTCTCTCTCTCTTTCTCTCATCTATACCTTAAAGACATAGGAATCCAGCCCGCTATCATGCTCATCTCTCTAAATAGCGATAGAGAGAGAGAAGGGATCTGGACGATTTTGACATATCATACCATATTTATTATTTACGATTCAGAAATTAGTTAGGAAGAGAGCCTTTGCATCGAACGAAAATAAGCCAATGATTATGCTTGAAAGGTATTACCATATCTGTAGATCACAAATATATGTAATGGTTCCATATTACCTGGGATATCTACATGTATATATATATTATATATATATATATATATATATATATATATATATATTTATATATATATTTATTTATATATATATATTACAAGAAAAAAAGAAAGAAATATTCTGCAATCAAAGATTCGTCTCAAACATTGATTAGAAAATTAGATGTTTGAAGGAGCAGTTGTTAAGTAAGGTGTGTTTAATGCGTGCACTATGCAATAATTTATTGTAATAGTGTTTTGTTCAATCTGGTAGACCGTCAGATTCCCATTCATACAGCATGATGGTTTATTTTAAATATATTCATGTTTTGCTTTTATCGATTGATGCTGATAGACTTATCAAAACTTGCGTACATAAGGTGATAACATGAGTGGTGTTTTTTAAGCAGGTTTAAAATATGTAATGTCGAATGTGATACGACGATGCGACGTTGATTTATGGATAAAATTAAATCGCAAAATCGATCAGACATGTGTGCGTCTCTGTAATTAAAAGGCCATTTCAGAAACGTATATGTAAAGAAATTATAAAAATCTGTCTTTGTTATAGTGTGACGCAGATTAATAATACAGACCACTGTTTTAGTCGGCGTGGTTATCTAAGACACATCGCTTCTGAATTCAAAGTAGGTAATCCTAGAGTTACATGCCCACAGGGATTTAATTATATGAAATTAATTCAGATGCATATTGTTGGATACAGACGTTCTAACGGGGGTCTGGCTTATTTTGTTCCAAACGTCTGACTTTGGTATACTCGTTCTAATATATTCAGTGTTCATTTCCATGTCGAACAACTTGAAATGTGATTTGAAAACATCTTTCAATATAGCTGATCGCAACAACGTTGAAGCTAAGTAAATCCATGACGTTAGTAGTATTTAAAGGTATTATGCCAGTGTCAGTTTTGCTAAAAACCCGTTTACATAATGATATGCAGGCAAATCACATGTAAGTTTTAGATTTCACTGACGATGAAGCAGGGTTAGACATGTACTGTAGATACGAGACAAACAATCGATGATATATTTTTTTACTACACCTTTTTGTTGATTTTTAAGGCACACAACGGTTTACCATTGCTGTTCCCATTAATTGACCCACATTTATTAATTTTCACTTTCAAACAGATTGTTATGTTTTGTCTGGTAAAACTGTTCAAATGCCTTACGTACGAAACAAGCGCATCTTGACAAGGATGTTTGTGCCTGATAATATAGTTTCATTATTGCTATGTATGATTCGAATCAGTTACCTTTAACGATGAATATAGGGTACAAAACGTATACATTATTACTAGCATGACTTTCACAAATGTAAAATAGCCACAGACGTTTCAAGCGGGTATTACGTAAAGGGCATACTCACAATAGTATCGACAACACGTACTTATTATTAACTTATGATTTGTAGTTGTAATAAACTTAATTGGAATTGTTATGACATCTTCTACATCGATAACATAATAAGCACAATTCGACACCCAATGAGAATATAAATTAAGACTTATCGCTTTTTAAGTAAACTTATCTACAGGTTAAAGGTTATATACAGATATTCAATTATGTGTTTTAACAAACTCGGTTGTGGTAATGGTGGAATTATGTTTTTGTGTTTTTACTTGCATTTTAAGCCGTTTAAACGTATAGGCGTTTTAGTAACTGATTTTGTGCATATTGTGCGATTAGACCTTCATTGAAATTGATTACAATAACTTTTAAAAAGAGTTAGAGCATTAACTTGTGTTTGGATTTTATAGACAAAAACTCACATAAATACACCATTTTACAACAGGGTTTGATTGTTTAACGTATTATCTCTTGTATTTAAAGTTAAGTAATAAACAATATTTATGCATTGCACATACATGGGAAAACATTTTTTAAAGCGCTTCATCACAGCATCAAGCAACCAAACAACTATCTCTTTAGATATATATATATATATATCTTTTGTTTACGTGGATAGTAATTGTTGAACTACGTGGTTGCATTATATTTTGTTTTTACAAATGTAAATGTATTGTATTGTTGCTTTATGTTGTACTGTTGCATTATATACATATAACATGGCTGACAAGGTGAAAGTAAATTTGTCAACTTGAGGAAATGCTGTCAATCGAGGCGAAGCCATCCGCAAAGGCTAATCAGGGACGACTTTTTCCGCCTTTATTGGGTTTTTGCTAAGAAGAGACTCCATTTAAACGAAAAATGTCATAAAAGCGGAATTTGTCGTCCCTGATTAGCCTGTGCCGACTGGACAGGCTTATCTAAGACAACACTCTACGCACATGCATTATGCCCAGTTTTCTCAGAACACTACTCATTTATATAAGAAGGAACCGTTTGGGATATATAGCGTATTTATTATTCATATAAGCCGAGGCCGGATCGTCGAACCTGTTCAATTAATGATTCCTGTGCGGGTAATATTCAACAGCAAGATTAATGTTCGGTTTCTTTTCGTGTATTGGTTCACTTCAAATGTGAATGTTCCAGCATACGATCCATTACAGTTTACCATTAATAATTTTTCGAACAAATCAAGAATTAAAGTTCCAACAATAAGTTGAAACCTTTGATGCATGTGAACAATTGATATATGTAAATAAAGAAGAAACGACAAGAAACAAAATAACTATCCTGTTTCGTCATTATTAAAACGCGATAGATCGGGAATCCGGTTTATAAATAAGTACCTTGAAAGAACTCACGAGGTAGGTAAAATGGATAATTAAAGCCGTTTCTTTTAATACAACTCATTGTATTGCTTTTTTTCAAATGAATATCTTATACAAAAATCTGAATAATCATAGGGGCAATTGTTGGTTTATATTTACCATGTATAGGAGATTTTAAAAGTTAGCATTTGTCACCGTATTTTGAAAGAAGAAAACTTGCTGAAGAAAAATTTAAGTTATTCATTAAATCAACTTCAAAATAAAAGCACATCTATCGAATACAGAATACACAACTTCAAAGCAATATTATGATTAAAATGAATCATCCAATAATAGCGCGCGATCGTATCTTCATGATTTATGGTAAATGATTAAACAACGCTTTATTGTATTTTAACCATTATGTAATAAAATAATTTCCCAAGAGCAAACTTAATGTCAAACAATTGTTGATTACAAGAAAATTGAGGACATTCAAATATTGAATAAGTGCGCACTGATTTGTTTTGGGTTTCGTATTTTCAAATTTATTCGAATGAAACATATAGATAGTGCGCTGGACTACTAATTATACAATCGCGGATTCTTTCCCCAGCGCGGCCACAATACTGTTGTGAGCATGATCAAATTATCATGTATCCGGCCCTCCTCCTTCTTCATTAGGGCAACTTACAGTTGTTTGCATAGTATGTGTTAAAGCATCGATACATTCAACTTAAGCAAATAACATATTAAATTAATAACGATGTCTGACATTTAATAGTATTCCGAACATGTCAAAAGTATGTACTGATGAAATAAGGCACTCGTTAACGTTTACATCCAAATATGTATGCACTAGTATTTCATCTACACACCTCATAATGAAACAAAATCAGTGTATGCAATAACATAAATATAAAATCATTGTATTGCAGCCATACAGATCTTCCTCAAAACTTCAAAGGTGTTTTACCGTAGTCCTCGGGTTGATATCAACATAGGGCTTCCTAATATAATATAATATTATAATGCCCAGGTAGGGAGCGCTGAATTATAAAAAATATTCAACCCTTTAAAAATATCATATTCTTTATAAATATACATTTATATGCAAGCGATTGATTATTAATATAATCTTAACATATTTACAATTTAACCGAATGTGCTTTGCAGTTCTATTTAATAATATATTCTTCCTTATTTTAGGGATATATTGCAATTCGTAAAGAACGTCTTGATGCTCTGAAAACACGCAGTGCTTTCTTGTATACATATAGTTGGTACAATTAACACGCGTATCTTACTCAATTATCAAGTCCATTCAAGATGTGCCTTTTAAGCTCGGTATAACAATGAAGACTATGTCAATTTAATGCAACACACAGCAAAACTCACAATAATTGTTACAAAAACAATTTTGACGATATCTGTGTTGTATTCACCCAATCCGAATTAGCAGTCACATAAACAACCAAGCTATGTAAAATGGATCATTTTCACCGATTATTGCTGCTTCTTCCTGTATTTGCACGATGATGATCTGAACTATTAACTAAATGATGCTATATTCTTAAATCTTTTTCTAACAAGAACGGATATAGTTGACACTTGCTCGTAATTTTATTTCTTAGTTCCTCAAAAAGTTGTAACTCTGTTGCTCTGGTCTCCTTCTTACCATTGAGTAATTACATGGTAATTAAATTGAATGAGTTTTAATTCTCTTTTATTGTTGTTTAATTTGAGTTGCAATGCTATGAATGTTATTAACACTTATATGTATTATGAATACTGCTGGGCCAAGTGTAAGGTTAAACGCTCTTAAACCGGTTTAAACCCCCAATGCTTTCCATAGACAGTTCCAAGGCGGTGACCCCAGCTTTACTCCTCCATGTGTGAATTTTGTTTTGTATTGTGCTGTTTCGTTCTGTTTTGGCAATTGGTCACTTGCCTTTAATACAGGACCCTCTACTAATTTATAATGAGAATGCAATACTGCTCCAGCAGTTGGAGTTTCACTTTTTTATGGAATGACACCAATGCTAATTGTTGTATACATAATTTTGTATAACATATGTGTGTTCCCAATTGTGTCAATAACTTTTACCTAAAATTTAAACTTTGTATATAGTCAGATTTTGTATTTCGTTTGTTTGAATAAAAAAAAGACAACTATTTTGATACTCAAAATTGTGTGAACATTTCCTTTTAATGACATTCATATTTAATGGTAAGAAACGATGCGGAGAACATAAAAACTCTCAATACAAACACAAACACAACTTCAAGCAAATGTGTACTCTATAATGGCAAAACAACGCTACATAAATTATCCCGCAATATCGTGTGGAACTGCGATATTCTGTAACCTTCTTAATAATCCTACGTAAAATCATTAACCAATACAGTTTTCACCTAAAACTAATTGCAACTGAATAAATACATAGATAAGCAATTCGTTTCCACTGTAACTGTTTTACGTAGAATTCCTTTCAATTTGTTTATTAAATAAACATATGCTTCAGTGGCACTATTAAAAAACTAAAGACTATTTGATGTTTTCAGGTAGAAACTCTTGAAGTTAAGATATTACTTGTGATCATAAGACATGTGTGTGATATTATCTGATAGGAATATTGTTTGAGCTGTTAACTTAATTGTATTCTAGCGGTGAACGCATGCATGAATGAAGGAAGGCACAATTCTCAATAGACACATATTGGATCTGGCGCGATTTGTCATATCATATAATATTTTATTAAACAAGTTCAGGAATTTTGTTAGTAAGCGAGCCTTTGGCGAGCTTACTTACGAATTTCCTGGACGAGTTTAATAAAATATGGTATGCTATGACAACGAGTGTCAGATCTTTTCTATCACATGCTTTTAAATTAGCAAATTAAATACATATTTACACAAACATAATGAAAAATCCCGAATGCTGTTTACATTTCGTGCCGTCATTTGACGTTGCAACGTTATTTCAACAAAATAACAAAATAAAATGCGATTGGTCAATAAACGAAAACTAAACCAATGAAAATGCTTGAAAAGTATATTACACATGTGTAAGATAAAAATATATGTAATGGTAAAATTACATGGGAAACATGGTGTGGCATGTGATTAAATTATGTATTACAAACGAATGCTCGTCTATTTTGAAAATAAAATCATGCTCCAATACAATGACACACGAACGGGTTTTCAATGTTGTTTGCCTCTGCTCATGACAGCAAGATTTGAACCAGCATGTGACGTTAAATGTATTCATTTTCAGTAACTTTCTGAACTTGAAAATTTAGTTGTCTTAGTTTGTAAGCATAACGTTACCTTTTATATTATTTTATACCATTAATATACCCGAACTTATAAGAAAATAATAAACCATCTGATACACTTTGGTATATTCAACATTGAGCGCCGATAAGCTCATTTTCTCGGCAAGAAATCCTTCACCTCTCGACAATCCTCACAATCTTGAGTTTCTGAATGTTGTTAAAGAACTGTATCTGTGTTGAACACGTACCTAATATCATCTTAATCTTAAGTCGGATAGTAATTTAAAAAAACAAAAACGCAAAATGAAGACACTAATCATTTTTGAGAGAATTAAATATAAACTAATTGTTAATTTGATTAAGAAATATCATTTTCGGTCTGTATGGCATACCGGAGTTTTTGCCTCGTTATATTCATTAGGTGAAAAAATGGCATTTAAAAATAATGCAATATAATTTAAACAATCATAATAAACTAATTTACCGCCGCAGTAACTGATTAGTTTCTTTTCGTACAATGAATTTACTCTGTTCATATCTTATCGAATTATGGCATGTATTGTCCAGTGTTTGTGCGCTGTTTTACGTTAATAAGCAATGGGTTACTTGCCAAAAAGGACTTGGTACTGAAAGTGATATTTATATCCTACAAGAGCAATATAAAATATATTTGCTTATATGTGCTTATATTGCAAGACTATGCTTTAGACATTCAAAATGAACACTCACATCGTCTTCAATATAGTTGTATAAGATCAATTATAGCAATACTTATTGTAATTGACAATCAATAATGCATAACTCTTTAAGTAGTAAAGTGTCGATATAACGGTTTGAAATGGATATACAACAAACACCTATTGAGTCAACCACTCAATGCACATCAGTGTTGTCAATTTCATTCAGTTTCTATTTTCTATGGCTGAAAACATGGCAATCCTGAAATAACAAAGTGTAGGTAAAGATCGTATTTGTATCAAGGTAAAATGCACTTGTCTGCATTTTTGAGTCAGAAAGACGTTTTGAAAATATACCTTACATTTTTTATACCAAAGGAAACATCGTTAAATCAATCAACATTGACATAAAATATCGTTGATTTAGTTATAGATGGAACACATAAACAATTCATATACTTTGAACTTAGAGAAACACAAGCATGATAATGTATCATTATTCTTAAAGGGGTCTTTTCACAGATTTTGGCAATTTTTTAACTTATTCATTAAATGCTTTATATTGATAAATGTAAACATTGGATCATAAAAGCTCCAGTAAAAAATCAAGAAAAAAATTAAAAAAAGGAAAAGAACATTGCCCGGATCAGGTTTCGAACCAGTGACCCCTGGAGTCCTGCCAGAGTCCTGAAGTAAAAACGCTTTAGCCTTCTGAGCTATTCCGCCGAGTACACATTCTTGACGTATTTTATACCTTATATAAGCAATCTTCGTAGTTTCACAAAATTTAACGACAAAAACAGAACTCTCCAAATTATTCAATCTTTTCGCGTTGCAACGCTTTATAATTTTTAGGTTTTAAAATCGTCAAAAGATGCATCTAATGGCTATATTAGAGCATGGTTAATGTTCAGTATTACTGTTTCCTCACAAATATCATAACTAAAACGAAAATTTGCGAATCTGAAACAACTTTTTTCAATTTTGTCAATTTACCAAAGCGTGAAAAGATCCCTTTAAAGTGATAATCGATTTTTACCCAATGATATAAAATCAAATTTCTAGGGAGTAATTACTGCACGTAAGTCACATGATAATCTGAAACGACAAACTCCGCATGTATGGAATGTTTTGTTCAAACAGTATCTTCTAAAGGCAGTCTAGGCAGTATGTCTTATCAAGTATTACTCTCTGCGAACAGCACGTGCTTATTTTAAACCACACTTTACCCATATGCATTTGGCCCGGTTTTCCAGTTACTCGATTGCATTATGTATAGCACAACGTCTGGTTTGAAATCACACATTGAATATGCTTGTAAACGTGTATTAATAACATTTCGAGCGTCTGTTATAGCATAAGGTAATTCTTGCTAAAATTGTAAAACTTTACGCATTGCAGTATGCGATCCCTATGTATTTACCTCAACTATGTGATATTCTAACGGATTGAATGTTCTTAAAAATTATGTGTGTTTTGCGTGTACTGCAACGCATGCTGTTATTTTTAATGAATATTAAAGACAGTGAGCTACACATGCTTAAGTCAAACATAAACTATTATTTTCTATTATGTTCTGTTAAAATGATTATGTTTTAAACATAAACAATAATATAACATAGACCACATTCACTGGAATGGCCCGCCTTCAATGGTTTTGAACTATTTCAAAATAAATCACGATATTAAATCATTTCCAAGCCGTGAAAAAATACTCAAGAAGTATGAATATTTCATATGATATACCTTTTTTATTAGGTCTATCACATGTCTAAGCTCTCTTCATATTGTGTAAACGTCCTCTCTTTCTTCAAACCTATAAATATTAATTTGCACTGAAGAAACCGATATTGCTCACAGGCAACGCACCCTTGCGTATTCATATGAACACAGATTGAAATAAATAAAGTTATCAACCGTGAATTCGAAACATATACCTAAGGGAACGTTTACGGAGCCTGGTGTTAAATTCGCAGGTGATATCCTTTAATAATTAATCGTCATATTTATCTTGCTCTTAAAGGTTAATCATAAACCATTTGTTTTAGAAGAATAAGTGTGTGTAATGTTCAAACTCCCAGCGTAAAGATTGCTTTGTTCATTCATTGAAGCGCTACTGCGTTCGCCTATTGTGCGTTTTTTTTTCCTTTTATTTAACAAAAGTAACAATGAAACCTACGATAATAAACAGTGGAAATGACAATTCAAAAGCGGAGTATGCCGCCGATTCAAACAAACAGAAGAAAGGACAATTACAACTATGCGGCTGTAAAAATCGACACTGTTTTAAGTATAGTTAGAACTGTATTACTGTTTAAAGTTAATCAATTTTAAGCGAAATACATGATTCATGCTAATTGATTTTAAATATCGTATATTTTAGGAAACGAGCTTTAAGTGATGCGCGTTATTATATCGCATTGTGTCTAGCATTGCTCTTAGGAATCTTAATTATGATTAACATTGTGGTTTTGTGTATTATTTGTATTCGCGTTCAATGCAATCAAACAGTATTCTTGTTTGCTGCTGTGTTTTAACGTTTGATAGAAGAATTGAATGTTATCTTATTTAAAATAATAACTTGTAACATATCATGTAGGTATTGAATCAATTATATTTAAACATAAACGTATTTGCCTCCATTTTACGCAAGCTCTCGTCTCCCCTGCAACTGCAGTCTTCAATATAATATATTGTACTGCACCCATGGGAAATTAAGTAGTTATGCAAAAATAAAGAATCTCGACTTCGAAGCATTTATTATAATATATATTAATTAGGAAGCAATCTGAGTCTTGTGATTATTATTTTAGGAAAATAAGGCGTCACCAGTGATATGATTATTTAAGTGCATATCACTGAAGGTATTTAGATTCATGAAATACACTGGTTAGACAATTTTGAGTCGTACACGTTTATATTTGAAGCAATTTGATAAAAGTTAATGTGTATTTATTTAAATTATAATTTTTGCACGGTTTACCTTAAAAATGCAAATTGTGTATGAACCAATAAGCAAAACCAATATATATATATATATATATATATATATATATATATATATATTTATATATATAGAAAAATCATCTATTTTAGTTATCAAACACTTACTCAGCCAATATACTACTCAAAATTTGCGACGGATCTAATGTTATAGTATGTGATTTTTAAAGTTTACCCCTAGCTACATTCAGCCAGCGTCACGCATCAATGATAAATCAATATATAAAAATTAAATAAAAAACAAACATTCCAATATCAAAACAACAATTTAAAATGAACGTAATCCAAATAATAATTGAAGATAATGTGAAAATAAAAAGTACACCCTTAGCAAATTTCTAGTAGTATATATAATTGGAACATTTAGTGGGAGCATGGTATTCTATAAAAACTGTTCGAGCCAGTAACGTAACGTGGTCTGGTTCTTGAGATATGGATAAATAAGCATCGTTCTTCATGTATGCATTGTGAACACAATGCTTTGGTTCTGGCGGAAAAAATAAACGTACGGCATTTGTTATGTTTTGTCATTGACCTATTGATGACACTGACACTAATTTGCATGTAAGAACGAACCGTATGTTTTAAATAGCATAAACATATAATTAATGTTAACCAGGGTTTGATCGTCGAACCTTTTACATTAACAAAAACCTTGTGGTTAATAATCAACAGCAAGATTATTGTCTGAGTTCTTGGAAACTATTGGTTCACATCGATACTTCCGCATATGAACATTACACCGTACGAGTCATGACAATTTGCTATAAATTATTAATAGCGTTTGGAAAAAAAAAATAAAGTTCTCATTCCCTTATCGAGCTAAAATCTTTTATGCATATGAACAACCAATGTATGTAAATAAAGAAGAAACGCTCAATGAATGGAATGACCATATTGTTTCATTGGCTAGTCATTCCCAATAACCATGAAATTATTTTTGTTTTCAAATCAATAACTAGCAATCAACAACGATCTGTTTACAGAAGAAATAATTAAATATTTTTCCTTTAACCACAAGTCTATTTGTTCTTTTTGCAATCGCTGAAACAATTAAAATGATTGCTTGAAGAGATTTTAAGTTGCCAGCAGTCAAACGGAATCAGATAGGTGTAGTCAATATCACATTTACTAAACTTATTATTATTTTAATGCTAGTAAGTAAAAAAACTTAAATACATGCATTGTATACATGTACAATTAGTAGTTGAAGACAGTATCTGCCCTCACTTTTACAAAAGGAATCACAGCAACAGCTTGTTTCGAACAAATAAAAAATATGACCGCTCCCTCATTAGATATGTATACGTTCTTCAATTATGACACAATCAAAACTTCGAAAGATTAATTGTAAAAACGTTTTAATGATAAACAAAATCTTCCACTCATACTAAGTTTTTACCACCAATTAATTAGTAATTGTCTTGCACAGCCTCAAGTCTGTATGTCTATATGTTATGTAATTTGGGTCCGTACATGATGATCTCAGAGCGCATGTCACTAAATTCGTACGACAACTCTAATAAAAAATTGAGATCTATTAATATAAATTATACTATAATGATGTGGATATAACAAGACAACTTATAATATTTCTTCCAAATGGTTTATATAAACATCCATAAATGTCGATAGAGAAGATTTTAGAAACTGTACTGTTCGTAAATACCATATGCGAATAAATTGAATAAATTGTCTGTATAGCTTCGTAACCAGTGCAGTTTAAAACAATAAGATACAAAATAAGCGCAATACATTCGCGTAGATACGTAATAAGTTTATTGAAGACACATACTTAGAAACCAAATTAAATGCATCAAAGCAAAATATATACAAGATCAATACATTTTAGCACAAACATATACACACACATCAGAGTTTTGCGAAAACATATACAGAAAATAAGTGTACTGCAGACACATTTGTATAAAACTAGTGTTTTGAAGCTTCAAAGATACAACAGCAGTTTACTTCAGCAACAAAGATATACACTAGATTTATTGCAGCAATAATAAGTAAAATAATTATATTTCAGCCATTAATATAAACAATTTATGAAGTGCAGCCTCTAAGAGATACAATTTAAGTACTGCAGTCATATAGATACAAACTCAATGTATGTGTCCAATTTAGCTACACAATCAATGAAGTTTAACACAAAGAAAGTATGTACGCTCATTGTATTGCAGACACGAAGATATACACGCAATCTAGTAAAACCAAAATATACTTAGCAAATTAATGTAACAGAAAATATACACTTTCAGTGGATATCAGCCACATGCATACACAATTAGTGGATTATGGACTGCCTTAAGATTATACAGAACTGCATTAAGACTTCCAAACGGCGCTGCCGAATTCCTTCGGGTGATATGAAGGACGACGTGTTGCACACGGGAAATAATCTTCTTATCATCAAAACAGAGTTACGCGAACTTACTTTACATTGAACATAACTTAACGAATCGGCATTTGCAAATAGGCATATTAACTCCTCGACACCATGTTTATTATCAAAATGTTTAAACTGATAACGTGAGCAAATGAACAGAAAAGTAGTTACAGATTTGTCTTATTTAAACATATGCACACCTTTAACAGTTTAATTAGTTTAATTGAACTATTAATCATTCATTCTAACATGTAAAAGATGTTATTTTTACCTGTGTAATGTCAAACATATAACTATTAGCAGTACATAACAAAGCGACCTGAATATGAATACTAACAAAACACAAGTAATAGTTGATTACGAGATCGTATTTAAATTGCATAACTCTCAAACATCAAGCGTTTTGATAAATGAAACTAATTATGATCAAATTGAATCACGGATTAAAAACATCTGAACGACTGAAGCACGGCAGGTCACATCAACGATAACAATTCGGAACCAAATGTAAACGAAATTTCGACTCCATGTTGTTTTTAATCCTACGTGAAAAGTCACGTATTCAGAGGCGCGATTGAATATAAAGAAGTGAAACTCAGTTGTTGGAGCAGTATTGAATAATTATTATAAACAATAAGTTGGTCCTTTATTTAAGGCAAGTGACCGATTGCCAAAACAGTACAAAACAGCACAAAACAGCACAATACAAAATAACATAAACACATATAAGAATACAGCTGGGGTCACCGCCTTGGAACGGTCATTCCAAAGCATTGGGGGTTTAAACCGGTTTTAGAGCACTAAACCTCACACTTGGCCCAGCAATATTCATGATACATTTAAGTGTAAATAAAATTTAACCTCATAGCATTGTAACTCAAATTAAACAATAATAAAAGGGAATTAAAACGTATTCAATTTAATTATTATTTAATTACTCAATGGTAAGAAAGATACCAGAGCAAGAGAGTTACAACCTTTTGAGGAACGATGAAATGAAACTACGAACGAGTGTCAACTTCATCTTCAAAACTAAACAGTCATTTTGTTATTAAAATCTGCATTTTAGTTCCAAATAGAAATGAATTTGATTTAAGAAAATCGAAAGAACAGATGAGCTGTTTTATAGTTAAATACAGAAGGAAATAGTCGCACATGAACAGTTGGTTAGAAAGATTGCGTTGATTGAATTTTGTTTAGCATATCCAAATTAAACGTAGTGCAGTGCTATGGCGTCTTCACTGCAAAGAATATAAAATGTTTTATGTTAACATGCTAACATTTAATGAGCCAGACCGTCTGAATTATACTCATACTTTATGAATATTGACATGAAATTACCACAATTAAAAATAGTTCTTAACGATATTGTCATAATATTTGCATACCATGCATAGATCGTTTTCCAACAGATACTGTTTGGACCGCAGTGGGTACACATGATATGATTGAATGAGTTACTTTGTAAATTCCTAACAATGTTCAAAATATACTGTTATTAAACGCTTTATAACGATGTGACAATATTATGTTGGTATTGCTTTAGGTTAATTATATAACCGATGCAAAGACATGCATACTGCGGTGTAAAGAAGTTCTATATATTCAGAAACATTTATATTTTGTGAATTGTTATAATGTGTCTCTGAACAAATTGTACCAATATGTATTGAACATTATGTTGTTTTAATCAATCGGCTTTGAATTGTGAGTTTGGGCAAATCACTTCTGAATTCAAAGTAGCTTATCCTAAAGTTACATGTCCACAGGGATTAAATTATATGAAACTAATGCAGATTCAGATTGTTGGATACAGACGTCTCGATGGGGATCTGGACTTTCTTGTTGCCATAAATCTTATCTTATATAACTTGTTATAATATAGTCATTGCATATAATCATTGTCGAACGACTTGTAGTGTGAATGTAATAACAATTAAGCTGCCACAACCACGTTAAAGCAAAGTAGGTCAATGGCGTTATTTTTATAATGTCTTGCTCCAGTTCCATTTTTCTTAACAAATATTGTGCATCATTCATGCAGGCAAATAGCGCGCATTTATGATAAGATTAAAATGGAGATGAAGCAGTGATTTGCATGTGTGGCAAATTAAAGACATACGCTCATTGCTACGACTGTTAATATTTATAAAAGTAATTGTTTATAATATAGATTTCAACACTAAGTGAAAGAGCCGTTTAATGTAACTTTCCATTGGAACTGAGAGTTCAATGATAATGCGTGTGTGTTATTGTATAGTTTTGTGTTCATTTTCAAACATGACTTTTTTCGTGGACACGTTCATTTATAGATTTCTTAATTCAAAAGAAACAGATGAATTCGCGTCAGTCATTTTCCTATGTGATAATTTAAAATGGAACGGTCAAGCCAAGAAATAATCGGATGTTAATGAGATAACAGTAACAGATAAGTTGGGATACAAGGCTGATCACTATCATTGATCCCGTTCTGAGATTTTTATTTCTCATGATGTACCGATGATTTACTCCACGTGGCTAAACCAGTTTCTAATGTAAAACAATGAATGGTATGACAAATGTTTTCATTTTCCAGACAATATAACCATTTGGAAATATTTTGAAAGAAATTTGTTTTTTTCCTTTCAAGTTTGATTTCAAAATATGTTATTGTTACGCTTAAAATTTTCGTTATTATTGACGTTAAAATACATTAAACAGAAGCCGAGCATAACAAATATCTAAGCGCAGCCCACGGCTGTGACGTCATTCTGTCAATATCTAGCGCATGTGGCTCACACTAGAAGCTCACACGACAGAATGTAGTGACCGGTCCGAGGCCAACACGAGAATGTAGTGACCGGTCCAAGGCCCACACCAGAATGTAGCGACCGGTCCGAGGCATAAACCAGAATGTAGTGACCGGTCCGAGGTCCACACCAGAAAATAGTGACCGGTCCAATAACTCCTGCTGCCATAGATCGTATTTTACGGACCTAGAAAGGTTTTATAGATAAAGACAGAACATTCAACAAGAGTTTCAATAAACTGTAATGTAATACAATTAAAAGTATATAGTATGTATTATAATATATAATAATGTATAATGGTAATATTTAGTTACTACACTTGTGTTCACACATCGCGCCATTAACATTAATTGAGAAAGCTAATATAGGTTGTCTCTATAGAATTACCCATTCTTTCTATAAATATTATATTTCTGCCATTAGAAGGTTTATCGACAGCTGAGTTATTGCATAAAGACGTTAATGTGTTAATCAATCGCATATAAATGAATTAAACGTCTTCTGACTCTGACTTTTACGGCGTTTTGTTTCTTCAAGTGCTATTCAGTTAGTTTTATGGGCGATATAGTATATTTATTTTGCACAAAATGGCAAAGCAGCACGATGTATATAGACGTATGGTTAATCTTCAGATAGGCAAGCAGGGGCGAAAGAAACAACATAAAAATGGTATTTTTTGGAAAATTACAAATGTCAGCATTTGTTTTCATAAAATAAGCTTCAAAACTGGACTTGAATTTATATTTTACAAGTGGTTTTTTTTTCCTCTTCAAATTTTATATTTAAGAAACACACGTGTATTGCACACTTATATCCGAAGCAATTGTGGGCATTAAACTATTGCATTAACGACTGTCAAACATGTGTTTTACCGCCTCGAAAGTGGTCTTATATGGTCACATACATCGTGATTGAATAAACCCAAATAATAGTATTACCTGATTTGCAACCATATATTCAAATTGACGACTTTAGATACCACTACACTAGCATTTTTAGATGCAATTTTATCATACTGATAAAATAAAGGAAACGCTTAGTATTAAAGTATATCGTATGAAATAATAAGTGCTGTGAATTATTTAAAAGAACATAGTGTAAATGAACATATTATTAATTTGAACTATACATAAAAAACGATGCTAAGAGTACCATAATTTCCCCATACACTTAAATGTATTCATACTGTTGCCTGGATTATATAAATCACATTCTCCTGAGGGTACTTTATATCACAGAACGCAGCAAATCAAACACGGTAAGCATATATGGCTATACTAGTTATAGGTTAAAAGTTAAAAGAAAGCATCGATAGATACCGCCGGTTCCTGCATGGTGTGTCGGCATAACTGTTTCGTTATTAAAGAGCTGTATAAGAAATCATCCCTTATTATGAATATATGTATTGTAATTTGTCTTAAGTAATCACACTTTTTCAAACACTACGAGAAGGAACCGAGTATGACCTGAAAATACATTATGTATTTGCTTTTCACCATGATCCGCCTTCGGCCGGTCAATAAAAAAAATAAGACGTTAAGAAACATTGCGTTAAGACTTCTTTTACGTCTGTATATGTAAGAAGATGTATTGATCTTTAGAAGTCAATGATTTAATATGATCTATTTTTACTTGAATTCTTTATCGGCTTTACTGTTCACGCTTATAAGGAATAATTCGTTACACATACTGTTTAATAACTCAATGTTGAAGAAAAAACAGAGCAATATACAATGTTATTACATTTTTTCGAAAACACATACAACTTACATATATATCTGTATATGCACTATTTATTTTTTAACCGGTTAATGTCGAGACAAATTCAGTATATTAAAGCAGAAACAATATATATGAGGTGCTAACACAAATTAAAAAAACATACATTTCAGCCACATAGATACAGAATCAATTTATTTATCAAACACTATAGAACATAAGGATTAAGCATTCATATCAATACTCATTTACTTGTTTTGATATCACATATTTACAAACACACACACACGCACCCACAGCGAGTTACCTCAAATATACGACGTCAGTGTATGAGGAAGCCGCATATGTACACCATTTGTGTTTTGCCGCCTTAAATATATACACTCAGTGTTTGGAAGCCTTATATTTACAAAATTAAATGCATAATAGCCTAATACGTATTAAATCATTTCATTTCAGCACAAATGATAATTGTTATTGGTTAAAACATTTAAAATACAAACTTGCAAATCAAAGGATTTGTCGCATTAAATAAAACAAAACAGACTTTAGAATGGCGATGTAAGCCGATACTTATAGTTGATGACACGCATTGTAGATTAAGAAGGACTCGAGGTCCAGTGATTGCCTGGAACACTCTTAAACTTTTTGCAAGATATAAACTGTCCTATCTCACACTTTGTAAGAGTTTTCGTTGAAAGGACAAGTCGTGTATGCCGTCTTTGTGCGATCAGTTTGGGCAACTGGCTGAAGAGTTTCTAACACACATACAACTTGTGGCGTTTCTCTCTTGAAACATAAATGCATATAAGAACAAAATATACATATTGCATTAAGACAGAAAGCATCGCTCTGCCTAGCTCGTCCGTATGGTTATCTATAATAAGTGCACATGTGTTTAATTTATTTCAAATGTTGTCGTTATTTGATTCAATACTGACCGTCATTTTGGATTTTTATGTTGAATATCAACAATATATTGGTATAGACAGGTATAATTTTTGTAAAATAATTTATTGAGTGCAGATACCATTCGGATTCAGACAAACATTAATTCGTTCTTAATCCACGGAGACAATGTTTTATATGTTGAATTTGCTACATGACGTGGTTTCAGATTCGAAAATTGGAGACTTATCAAAAATTTAGTTTTCAGCAAAAAGAGCTACACATTTTATGTCGATTTTAACATGGGAATACATTTTTTTAAACATGTGTCAAAAGTATCAGTTTATAGACTATTTAAATTGATAATTCAAAATAAATAAATATGCTGCTACGACTTGCATATTAATTAATCTGTACCATGTACTCAGCAAGCAAGCAAATCGGTATACATAAAGAAATAAAAACTATTAAAAATGTCCCTCGTTACTAGATGCAATTTAACGCGCAGTTTTTTGCATGCAGGACGTGAGTTTGAGATATCTTTACCCAAAACATTCTGGATGCATTAGTTTTCTACTGATCTATGACGTACGATACGGTAAACTGAAGGAAAGATGCATGCTTCATGCTTAATAGTAGTCATTTCCTGCGAGGCAGCTATGATTTAATGTTACAAAGTAGTAAAGAAGACTTTTTTTTTAGTATCTACATTTCAAGTTTTATTTTCAAAAAGTAATAATGATGCTTCTGTTCACGTTGGTAAACTAAAACAGTAAATATAAGTATGCGTGTTAAATACGGCTGTTGTGATATTAACATTCACCGACATTGACCGACAGAGCAATTGCCATGTTAATTAATGAATACCTACACACATATAAGACGTACATAACAACGCGGTTATCTTGCGCACTAACGATATATTTTAGGGGACGCCGTTATGAAGATTTCACGAATGTATCACTGCCTTAAGCGCTCTGATAACGTAAATAAATGTGGTCAAATGCAAATAGCATAAATATTAATACGCATTCATTATCGACGAGTTTAAAAGTATGGTTTAAATCGCGCATGTAAACATTGAAAGACTGATGCATGAATGACACATACATTACTGATGCAAGACAGGACACATACATTACTGATGCAAGACATGCCACATACATTACTGGCAAGGATCACATCCTAGTAGAGAAAGCGCAATTAAAGACGTTTGTACGAATTCGAAATAACAACGCTATGTTTTACATGAAATTTTAGTTCAAAATATAAATCAAATCGAATGAAAAACATCGAAAGCAACAGATAATGTATGTACTAATGAAAACAGTCGGAAATGAAACCTTTGTCACAAACATTTATTATAAACTTAGATGTTTTAAATGTAAGATGAAGACGTTTAGAAAGGTGTTTAATGCGTATGCAATACACTTCTTTATTTAATAGTTTGATGTTCAATGTGGTAGACCATCTGATTCATATTCATGCTGCATGATGATTTATATAAAAAACATTCATGTTTTGCTATTTTTGACTGATGAAGACAGACTTATCAATACTTGCTTTAATAACGTGATTACATGAGTGGAGCTTTGAACACGTTTTAAGTCTGTAATATATAATGCAATAAGCCGATGCGACATTGATGTTGTATTTGTTTTGATAAAAGTAAATCGCAAAATCTATCAGACATGTGTGCGTTTCTGTTTGTAAAAGGCAATATCAGAAAGATGAATGTATCGATAATTATAATATTTTTTGTTTGAAATAGTCTTACGCAGATTTATAAAACAGACCACTGTTTAAATCCCGAAGCTTTGTTATCTTGGACACATTGCTTTTGAATTCAAAGTAGCTTATCCTATAGTAACATGCCCATAGGGACTTAATTATATGAAATTAATTCAGATTCATATTGTTTGATACAGACGTTCTAACGGGAGTCTGGTTTATTTTGTTCCAAAAGGCTTCGTTCTAATATATTCAGTGTGCATTTTCATTGTCGAACGACTGGAAATGCGATTTAAAAGAATCTAAGAATTTAGCTGATCACAACAACGTTGAAACTTAGAGGAGCCATGAAGTTAGCAGTTACACGACTAGAAAGATCTTGCGTCAATTTCAGTTCTTTTTTAAACCCGTTCGCAAAATGTAATCCAGGAAAAACACGTTATGAAAGTTATAGGTTTTACTGACGATGAAGCAGAGGTAGACATATATTGTAGATACGAGACAAGAAATCATTGATATGATTGTAACTACACTTTGTTTTGTTGAATTATAATGCAAAACACGGTTAACCACTGCTGTTCCCATGTTTGCTGACCCACATTTATAACTTATATTGTTTCGGACTGTCATTTATAACTTTTAATTCTATATTGTTTCGAACGGACTGTCGTGTATTTTACGGTAAAACTGTTCACTTTACTTAAGTAAGAGACAATCAAATGTTGACAATACTGTTTGCGCTTCTGGATTTTCATTATTGCTATATATGATTTGAATCAGGTCCATTTAACGATGTCTTTAGAGTAAAAACCTCTAAAATATCACTATTAATGATTTCAAAAATGTGAAATAGCATCAAAAGTTTCAAAATTGTATTACTCAAAGGACATTTAAGTGGTGTTACTACATCATCTTTTATATCTATACCACATTGAGAACAATGCAAGACCCATTAAGACACTCAATAACGACTTATCGGTTTTTAAGTAAACTTACCTACGGTTTATTGTTATATATTCAAATATTTGAAATTCATATTCAAATGTGTGTTTTAAGAATCTCGGTTTTGTTAATGGAGGCACATGCGGCGTTATGTTTTGTTTTACTAACATTTTAGGCCGTTTTAACCTTTCGACGTTTAAATAATCAATTTAGTAACTGATACTGTGCATGTTGTGCGATTAGACATTGATTGAAACAGATTACAATAACTGTTGAAAAGAAGAAAATCATTAACCATTTTTTTTATTAAAATACCGTCACATAAACCACCACTATATACCATCACATAAATCACCATTATATAATACCATCCCATAAACCACCATTATATAATACCATCACATAAACCACCATTATATAATACCATCACATAAACCACCATTATATAATACCATCACATAAACCACCATTATATAATACCATCACATAAACCACCATTATATATACCATCACATACCACCATTCTATAATACCATCACATAAACCACCATTATTTAATACCTTCACATAAACCACCATTATATAATACCATCACATAAACCACCATTATATAATACCGTCACATAAACCACCATTATATAATACCATCACATAAACCACCATTATATAATACCGACACATAAACCACCATTATATAATACCATCACATAAACCACCATTATATAATACCATCACATAAACCACCATTGAACGTATTATCCCTTGCATTTAAAGTTAAGTAATAAACACTATTTATGAATTTAACATACTCGAGAAAACTCATTTTTAAAGCGCTTCATTACTCATTAAAGCGGCCTTTTCACAGATTTTGGCATGTTTTGAAGGTTGTCATTAAATGCTTTATATTGATAAATGTAAACATTAAATTTTAAAAGCTACAGTAAAAAATTAAAAATAGAATTTAAAAAAGGGGAAAATAGTAGCCCGCAGCAGGGCTCTAACCACTGACCCCCGGAATCCTAATGTACAAACGCATTAGCCAACTGAGCTATCCTGCCAAGCATACCTAAGATGCGTATTGTATACCGTATATAAGCAATCTTCGTAGTGTCACAAATTTAAACGACAACAACAGAACTCTCCAAATTATTCAATCGTTTCGCGTTGCAACGCTTTATAATTGTTAGGTTTTTAAATCTTCAAAAGATGCATATAATGGCTAAATTAGACCATGGCAGTGTTCAGTTATACTGTTTCCTCACCAATATCATAACTAAACCGAAAATTTGCGAATCTGAAACAACTTTCTTCAATTTTGTCAATTTACCGAACCGTGAAAAGATCCCTTTAATGCAATTAAGCAACTATATGTGTTGATATCTAGTTTGTTTACGTGGATAATAATTGTTGAACGATGTGCTTGTATTATTTTTTTATGTTCACAAATATAAATGTATTGTTGTAAAGTTGCTTTAAGTTGAACAGTTGCATTACCTAATATACTAGGGCCCTATGGTAATTATCCTTATACAAGTGTTAAAAAGCGTTCTGCGGATTTGTTATGAAAAACATAATCGACGGAAGAATATATTGCACTTGTATGCATGATGATGTGTTTGTCTGTTTCCATTGTGCTAACGCCTTATTAATGCCGGGCTAAGCCTTTATTTGTTAGTCAGCATTCCGCTGAAACATGTCTGGCATGTATGTGCCCCGACCCCGGATCGAACCCGGGACATCTGGACTTATCCACTGAGCTAACGGAGTTTCCTCATACATCATAATGTCTTTTTTGTATAAATGTATTTAACAATAAAGGAACACGAAAGAATAAAATGTAGAAACAAATCACTCGGAACGATTGAGTCATTCTTAGATCAATTTCATTTTGTATTATGTATTTTTTTTACCAGAAAATATCATCATTAATGTTGAATATAATGCGGCGTCTGTGAAAAATTATACAAACGTTATTTACACCGCTTAAATACCATACAAACCTATTAATTATTTTTATCATACCACCGCATTGATATAACGTTGCCTGATATATGTTTTTATCATGGTCAACAGAAAGTTCGTATATCCGTCATGTGTGGGGGTTGGTCATATTACTCGGCACCAACTATAAAGTACTCATTTTTATTAGAATCTAAGCAGATTCAACAAGACAAACAATTTGATACCAAGATGTAATATATTTTTAACCCAAAATGCAACACAGACAGAAAAAAACATTTGTTTACAAATATTAAGCGCGCGTGCTCATGACGTAATTATTAACACGTCAAACGACAAGTCATATTATGTCCCGCTAAAACTGCAGCTTTTTAAGGCCCGGTCACACCGAGGTAACGGACGAGAAACGAACATAAAATCATTTTATCCGTTCGTGTCCGTTCTTATCCGTTTATTGTTCGTTTCATATCCGGTGAATACGCTCCTTGTACGGCGATATCCGATAACATCCGTTCCGTCCGTTGGGAAGTTTTGAGCATGTTCAAAATTTTCCACCGGATAAAACGGACAGAGACCTCCGTTTGATGTGCGGTCTTCATACGCTAGTTTACGGTTTGTTCGGAACTCGTGCGTTACACCTCCTGTTCGTATCCGGTTTATGTCCGTTAATATCCGGTTGTCCTGGTCCACCACCAAAAACTGCCGGACAAAAACCAGACTTCCAACGGATAAACCGCACCGTTCCGGACACCTTACGCATGTTCAACAGATAATAACGGACAGCATACGTACAAAAAAGTTCGAGAAGTGTGGCGGAACAAAACTGTTGACATACATTTAATTAGCATGTGGGTCGAAGTATTATTTCATTTTGGTATGCCTTGTGAGAAGGACATTTGCAATGGAGTGTCGTGCTCGCAATCCATTAGAGTGTCAAGCCACCCTCGTGTAGGCCCAGATTGGCCATTTGGATGCTTATCTGGCCATGCATCGGCTAGCTCAAAAGAGAGCAAGGAGACGGAGGCAGCGCAGATGGTGGATCAGGGCATGGCTGGGCCCCGAGCGGAGGCGTCAGTTCGGTCTGTATGACCAACTTATGGTCGAACTACGATGAAAAGAACCAACGCGCTTTCATCCGATTCTCGCACGAGTGGGCCCGAGGACAACGAAACAGCGCAACAACTACAGACTTCCAATTGAACCAGGGATGAAGCTTACACTTGTGCTACGGCATCTTGTGTCTTGTTCAAAATACCGTGATATGCGATTCGGCTGTAGGGTACCCCACAACACTATTTCTCTTCTCGTGCCAGAAGTAAGTAACGCTTTATTTACTATAGTGTTAAAAATAATTTAAGTTAAAAGACTTCTGTTAGTCATTTTAATATATTTGTACACATTAATGTCTACTTCTATCATCATTGTGTATGAATTGCATTGGGTTAAGTTATTGGTATAGGATAAAAGGCAAATAGAAGACTGCGCGCACTACAACACTAACCTCCTAAATTGTATATTACGTCTCCTTACTACGACGTTTATGGCAATTCGTTTCGTAATGTTCAAATAAGGATACGGTATATTGCATGTATTGTGCATGATATGGCATATGATCACGATACATTTAGACATAAGGTGAAAGTTCAGTTTGACAAGCAGGAGAAAACACATCATCATGCTATTTATGGAAAATGTTACAACAATTAATCGCTCACTTATCGACTTATATTCATATCCTTCTTGTTCATCTTGAGTATTTTAACTACGAAAGTAATATATAAAAAACAAATCCCGTTTTGCGTTTTATGTTCAAGATCACGTTTGTCCACTACAATTTAATTTAAACCGAAGCAATTCTTTGAAATGATATGTAATACTGACTACCAATGATTTTAATTACCACATAGCTAATGTGATGTATGATCATTGTCATACTAGAATGATACAACATGATAGTCTTATTTGGCAATATGCAAATTATAAGGTCACGTGTTTCCAGTGAATAATTAATACATATATTAAATGTCGTAAGACACCGTAACACTATTTGTATTTATTCAATAAATTTCAAACTTTGTAATTTGTCCATACTGATAAAACTTAGGGAATGGTTCAATCATTATAAAAGAAGACTATTGTTTAAAGCAAACGCTTTAGTTTAATTATTTATAATAGCATATTGTCAATGAAAATTTTACTCATTGGGAAAATGCAGCGTTAAATACATACACAAACAATGCTCAGATTAAACAATAATTTCCCCATACACATAAGTCAATTCAAACCAATCACTGAAATATATAAATCACATTCTCTTGTGGGTACTTTTATATCACATAACGCAGCAAATCATAAACGTTTGGCATGACTGGATATAATAGTTATGAGTTAAAAGAAACCATCGATTTGAACAGCCGGTTCCTGTATGGTGTGTCGCCATAAGTCCTTATGAATATTTAACTGTTTCGATACAAAAGCGCTGTATAAGAAATCGTCCCATAATAGGATGTGAAACTCAAGGATGAAATACAAGGCTTGTGGATTGCATAGTATATAGATGCGTGTTGTTGAAGGACATAGTTACATGAATTATGCCTCGATCGTTTATGATTAAAGTTCTATTTTGTAAAAACAAATATAGATTAGAGGAACAAAATAATGAAGGTAACAGGTTTTGTCTTTGTTTTTTTTTGGCTTGCAATTCTTAAATAATATAAATCATATGTTAAAATGAACTTTAATTTTGAATGTACTATTTTACTATAAATGATTATTTAATTTGTTTAGTTAATAGACACAGAAAATTGTCTTTAAATCGTGTGTAATTAATGCATGTTATTCTATTAGATACAATTTTATTTCTCTACAGTCGGGGCATCGAACACAATTACAGCTAAAGAAGAAGCCAAAGAAGAAGATAGCAAATATGAGCCGAATAACAATAACTGGACGGAAGTAAACAACTATGGGGGTGTTTCTCCGCATAGCTTAGTCGTTCAAAGTGAACGAGGCCATGAGCTGAACGAGGAAACGAGAAAATACAATGATGTATACAAAACAACTGCTGATACCCTCACGTCGTTTTCGGCAATCGGATCGATTTTTGAACATATCGATACAAACTTTGCCAGCGCATTCCATAACGTGCCCGAGACAAACTTCGGCAGAGCATTCCACAACTTCGGCGGGTCCATGCAAAACATGAATCAAATCAAGTTTACCGATGTGACAAATAATAGTAATCGTCATATATATTTTGCTCTCGATGACGTACGTTATGACACCAAAGACGGATCGTTGAATGTTCAGGACCCGAGAACATCACCCATGGATTGTTCAATGTCATATAACGAAGGAATGTACGCTAACAGAACACCAATTTACAACAAAGGAAAATTATTCCGATGTCATGAATGCGGAAAAATGTTTAAAGTAAGTGATTTTATTGTTATAGTAGAATATAAAATCAAATGCTTAATATAAATTCATGAAAACCGTTTTAATATGCTATTTTAAAAAATGCCCCATTGCTTTAAAACCATAGTATTTTGCATAAAACATACATACTGGTATATTTATTATGTTGTCGTTTTTAAATATTTAAAATACGTTCACTTTGATTAACATTAAATATATGTTAAATTATTAATTTTATCAAAACTCGTTCTAGGTGGTTAATGATAAATACAGTGTTAATTGGGTTGTTTAGTATTATTGTGTAAAAAAAACTAATCTAAGATTCTGTTATTGAATTACATTATTGCAGTTAAAGCATGTAAAACAGTCTTATGTTGAAATATCTTTGATTAAAAGATGCTTAACGTTTGCAAACAAAATCCTCGTTTTGCACATAACTGCATGCTTCTAGAACTATATACTTTAAATGTCAACTAATTAATAATTTTCAGTCATCTTAAAATTTAAGAGCATTTGCTATTCTGACTGCCAATGACTTTGGATCTTGTGGTGTTTGGGCGTCGAAATGAGTATATGTCAGGCGAACGCAGACGTAAAGATTTACTGTTTTCCTTCCAAGTATGTGTAAAGTGCTCTATATTACCAGTCCGGACCATGTCATATTTTGAGGCATGTGAAACAGTAACACAATTTTTTTTTAATGAGATATATCAATACATTTCTTAAAAGATATCTATTTGTATCATTAAACTTTCCAACGATTGTCGGATGTCAAATACTTCCAAATCTAATAGCAACTGTAAGATGCTTGAACTAAAGCGAATGGCGTTTTTGAATACTTAAAACATATTGTGAAATGTAGACGTGCTAAAAAGTTTACATTACTACTTTTTATTATATTTTTTGAACTGGCTCAAAATCATTCCTAATAATGCAGGCTGATTTTTATAAATTTACTTTACTCTGGAGCTAAATGATTTTATATAAGCAATTTCGCCCAATTGATTTAACTATAGGTTTATTCAAAACGTACCTAGCTTTATTTCAACACCTGTATATAGGCACTACATTTTTGAAAATCACTCCTTGTTCATTTGTTCCAAACATTGGATTTATACATAAATTGAATGTTTACTTTTCAAGTCAATATCCAATATATAAAAAGGCGTTAGTGATCAAACCACTGCATCGTTTCTTTTAAATTCGTTAAGCTAAAGAGAAAACAAATAATTTGTCAAACGGGGAATCGAACCAGGGTATCACGTAATAACCAGACACTCTAACCGAGACGCCAGAGGAACTGTTAGAAAATACCTTATTTCACTGCACTGCTGACGAAATTACTTAATTGCCTAATTAAGGTCATTTGGTACGAAGTCGTTATAATTAAATCCAATGTGTGTTTACGATGGGTTAGTATTAAACAATCTGAATATCAGTGTTGGGATATATTACTCGGATGAAACAGGTGAAAATACATTTCCAAAAACGTCGAATGTACTCGAATAATGCGATGTTGTGTTAAACAATGGACGGATTAAATTAAATAAAGTGTCAGTCAATTGTTCTTTAAATTTTGAAAGGAAATCCAAGTTAAATTAAAAGGGTAATTTATTTGATGAATAAGTTTTCCCTTTGTAAGTCTATCAATACATGCATATCCACAAATAATTACCTACTTACACCAAGTGCTTTACCAAGGAAACCATTGATGGTAATGATGAAATGTATAATTTATATTATGTGCAGAATTGTTACTCCTCATAAAAGCAAACAAATTTGACAATAATAAAAACGATTATTGCACAGTATTGGTGAGTTAACAAAAAATAAAATTAATAAATAATTTAAATATGTTAATCCATGAAGTTACAAGATGTTTTACTTGTTTATGCCAAAAGGTAAAACGTGTGTAAAAGAGTTGTTTAAAGATGATGAAAATTAAAAATATCGGCGTGGATGAATGCTGAATCTTTCTAAACGGAGGTTCCTACACATTTGTTAGTTCTTGCAGCCATTTTTGTTATATTTCAGTGGTGAATAACAAAGAATTGTTGTTTGAACAAAACCGTGTGTTGTCTTCTTAAGCGTGTAATATTTGGAATGCTGATTGACTTTGAATTAGGCCATATAGCGATATTTTGTATCTTTATTCTGCTTTGGCTTGGACGTCTTAAGGACTATTTCGGGTAGCGTTAAAGGAAAGATCACAAAAAATTGAAATAGTACAACGCAAGGTGAGATTCAAGTAACTTTATCTGTTTGTACTTTTGATTTTAGCATTTAAAGAGTACTACTTTGATTGCATCAGGAACGTGTGAAATTTTAAAACGTATAACGGGATCAATATAATACTATGTTAGTGTGATTATGATCTTAAGTTTATCCGACTCGTCTCAGAAAGGCTCACATGATCTCAAACAGCCTCGCTATGAAAAACTTTCTTCAACTCATTTGATAAATGCAAGTGTACACTCAAACTAATATAGTGTTATCACTAGTGTGAGGCATTGTGCAATTCAAATAGCATGCGCTTTTTGTATTAAGCGTTCGTCTACGCTGAACACGCACCTGCTGATCCACAGCGACACGAGGCCGTATCCCTGCTCCTACTGCGGCAAACGGTTCCACCAGAAGTCAGACATGAAGAAACATACGTACATCCACACAGGTAATGTATGTGATTGCTTCGTCGAAGTACTTGTATCGCTTATATTCAACAGTTAACCAGTCTTATATTTTCTCATTAAAAAATATACACTACGTTTTATTTTAATTAGTTCATTTATTTAATTAACTTTGCTTTTTTATATTGATGATAATATATACTAAATGTTTTATGTTGAGCACATAATATATGAGGACGTTAGTGTAATGATTGTCATCAAACGCATACTATCTGACTTCTCTATTTGACATCTTTAAGCGATGGACATTTTTAATAAATCACATATAAATCAGCGTTTTATAACGCACCCATATTTCACTCTCGACCTCTTTACCAGTACAATATCTACTTGAATTTATTTCAGGTGAAAAACCTCATAGGTGTTCTGTATGCGACAAACGTTTCAGTCAGTCCTCCAACCTGATCACACACAGCCGGAAACACACGGGGTTCACTCCCTTTACCTGTCCTACGTGCGGCAGGGTATTCCAACGAAAACTTGACCTAACGAAACACTGCGAGAAGGCGCAATGTTTGAGTTGAAAATTGGACATTTAAAACATTTCGATAAGTCATTGTGTTTGTCTTAAAATATAAATAACGTTGTTGCTGCTCAGACGTTTCTATGTAAAAAAATACCTATTCATCACACTTGAATTTCGACTTTTCAACGATTAAATATGCATACTTCATGCCCAAAAAGTAGCTTCAAGTATTTTACACACAAAATAAATAGTTTTCAACAATCATGATGTTTAAATTTACTTAGTATGTCCGCTGTTTTGATTTGATGCTTAACGATATGTGCTTACAACAAAACAAATTGAACGTTTTAAATACCAATGTACTTCTGTTTATAATTATCTTTAATTGACGCTTTGTCATCGATACATTCACAAAGCAATACTGCAGTTTATGTGCCGCGTTTAAACAGGACAATGTTTCATTAAAATCATAAATGTATCTCAAGGATATGTTAGTTGATAAAATAATCAATGCTAGAAAGATGGTTGTCGGTTTATGTAATTTAAATTCATGCTAAACATGTTATAAAGTTTGGTCGCGACGATTGATGATATCTGGACTGATGCTTATGTTTTTTTTTTACATTACGGCATTCACCAGAAATTTCAAAAAATCGATGAGCCCCTCGGTGCGCTTCGTCACCATTAAAAAAAATTGACGCAGCGTGCAGCGAAATACATTTACTATATTCAATATTTGGCTCACATTGCAAAATAGTAAAGGGTATTTAAGAAACACATGTCAGCATCAAATGCGGAATACACCAATAAAAAAGGATTTATATCAATGTTTTTTTAACAAAACATTTCAAATCCATGGTGTTTAACATTATTTCTATTTTATATTATTTTAATTTTGTATTTAATGTGTTCTCACTTTAAAAGACATCTGGTTAACATGTTCGCCTACGGGTACATATTGCAAAATATTAAGAATCAACTACTTTAATGGTTAGATTTTAGTAGTTACCTATGCAACCTTGTCATGAATAATGAACATTTTTGTGTATCACTATTTTATCACTATTCTTTTTTTTTAATTTTATAAGGATTACTCAAGTAAGAATGAATATTTGCACTTGTACATACAAAATATCGGCTGCTGTTATTTTTACGACTACTAACGATTAAACTACTGTAAAAATGTGTGGTTATACTTATCATTAAATACTTGCATAGATATATTTATTGCCGAATACTTGGTTGCGAAATGTTTAAAATGAAATGAGTAATCCTTATTTTGTTTCTCGTGTTTGTTTAACTACATACACCTTGTCATAATAACATAATATCAGTCTAAGTAAATAATATGTTGTACTAAGAGCAGAGCCTTTGAGCTGCCTATATTTTCGTTTCGCATAGGTAGCAAGCAAGGGCTAATTCGTATGAAATTGATACAAGCATGAACAAAGCATAATTGATATTTAGTTAAATACTGTGTGCTATCACGTGAAACGATTTTTTTTTTTTTTGTTTTACGCCGGGTTAGTAAAACGTGTTATTATTATGACAATTGTCATGTGAAGACCCAATATATGTACAATAAGCTTATTTGATATTTTGTTGTCATAATTAAGCTCCATTACAAATGATGTAATACAACCTATTCAATTACATATATACTATCAATAGTTATTAATATATTTATACCTATATTTTATTATACATCTATGAATTGTTGCAATGAAACGTATGATTTTTTTATTTCTTTTTGTAAATTCATGAATTATTTATGTTGTAAACACTGTATGCTTACTTTGTCCACTTGGGCTTTTAGCCTTCCGGATGTGTTGTTTAATAATAATAATAATATATAAATGTACTAGTAACATACGAATATTCATAATTAAACCGACTATGTTAATCCGGGTTAGTACAAAGTTTTTTTATTAGAAAATCTTGCTTATGAAGACCTTATAAATGTAAATTACAGTATTTTTTGTATATTGCATTAAATTGAGTTTATAAGCCTCATACACTCTGACGCACTTAAGAAAAATTTAATTACATGTATACTTTCGATAATTACTTATGTTCTAGTGATATGTATATAATTCATAATGTATAATAATTCATGTATGCACTGTTGTAACCAAACGATTTCATTTCTTTGCATAACTTTATTTTGTATAATCATAAACTGTGTTTTGTGTAAACACTGTATCATGTATGCTTGCTTTGTCCACTTGGGCTTTTGGCCTTCTGGATGGATTGTTTAATAAACCTTGAAACAATATTAAGTTCATGTATTTGAGCAAACACGAGAAGCCGCTTTTCTTAGTATTGATACTTATGTTTACATGATAATTTTGGCATCGCTTTATCAATTAAAAACATCAAACGTTTCTCGGTTGATAACGCTGTGAACATTAGTTATAGTTATTTTATCGATATAAGCACGCACTATGCTTTACAATGACCGTTGCAATACATTGAAGGCCGAATTAATATTATTTTTAAAATGTGTGTTTTGTATGTGATATTATGTTTGTTATTAATTGTCTAAGTTAGATTGAAAAATTATTTCAATAGTTTTCGTTGTGTGGAACGTCAGTTCGCTTCTTAGCATAAAACGTATATATATTTCTGCAAATCATCTACACTTCTTGTGGAAAGTGACAGTCTGAAAATTTGTTGACAGGTCAGCTTTAATACAAGTAACATGGACACACAAATGCCTCCCAGAAGATGTGTGAACAATTGCATAGACTTGTTGGGATCCAAAACAAATATACAAATCAACAGGCAAATAAGACTTCATGCGCATGTTGATATTATTATAAGACAGAATAATGTCGACATGTATACAACCTATGATGTTATACGGCGATGTAGTGTAACCTTCTCTATAGTCGTATTTTTTATCATATGCTCATCCAGATTTAATCTAAAACTAATCGCGACTTAATACGTAATGTTTTTATCATATAGTTAAAATGCAGTTGCCGTGAAATGCTATGAATTTTATAGCACGTTTTGAATATTTCATATACATGTTCTTTTGTAACACTGATTCCTTATTAAAGAAAACCGGATGCATCAACGATGAAAACTCTTTATCTTAACATATGACTTTTAATCTTAAGACCTGTTAATCATAAGTGACCATACGGGAGAATATTTCATACTGATTTCTTAACTTGTTTCGCATAAAAGAATTAATTTGATGACGTGGATAGATCGTTTTTTCAAAAAAGGCAAGACACACGTTGTGCAGCATTTCTTGGGTTAGATAGTTTGGAAAATATATCTAACAAATACAAATTCATGAAGAATTTGGAACACAATCGCCATTGTCAACCACTTGTTACGTAAAAAAGTATTTGATTATAGTTTAACGGATATGCATTGGTAAAAGAAAAAACATTATTACTGCACAGTCTTCCTTAGTGTTTTCTTCGATTAAATTGACACAGCTTTGCATTTAAGACCTGATCGATGTCTATTACAGGCATGCAAACCAGTGGTTGATCTTCAAGAGTGCGGCGTTATTTGCCGCTTGGATGTAACTATAATTTGCGCAGTATTGTATGCGGTATGTTCATTTCGCTCAAGTTATATGTAAACGCCAGAAGCGTAACATTTGAACTTTCCACCAAACCAGTAATGACAGTCTGTTTTAACCAATAACACAAACCCATTCAGACTTTAAACCTGTGATGATTGCGAACAATATAAACAAATACTGAACACAACGATACAACTTCATTATTTAAAAACAATAACTGAATTTAGTAGTATGACACACAAAATAAGTAAACGAAACATATTAAATAATAGTCCAAAACCCCATAATTGGTATTATTCTTATTAATCTTTTTTTTATCACAAAGATTTTCAAGATTAAATATTTAAAACTTGTGAAACTCCAAAAACAATAGCAAACTATATATTCTAAATTTCTGTATATAAGGAAAAAATGAAACTTGTCTACTTATAAGAAGACAGTAGATACAATACAATATTTATTTAATAACATTGAATCTTGACTAAAGGTTGAGGAAGTGTCTTGAATCAGTCAATATAAAACATGCATACTCTACACCGGTTGAAGTAAACCGCCTCCTAGTCAAATAATAAACCATAAAACGCATACGCGAGAATAAACATGAACCTAATAGAATCGCGATTCATATAAAAACCAATGCAAACGAAACGCTTCTACTTATTAGCTATATATTTACTCATCGGTTTATATACACCGGTGGAATATAATAACTTTTTTTTGACACGATCATATAAATTAAATATATATATCATCGTTAATTGTTGAGAACTTCCATAATAAATATGTGCAAAATCAAATCATCAAATGAGTAAACATAATGGTCTTTAAGCGTTGGTGAGAAATGATTTAAATGATTTCATAACATTTTGTGTCATGCTTACGAATAGTGAGGACGTTATTTTCCAATGTAAAAGGTCCTTAGTTGCATAAAGGCGATTCATTGTCTCAAGGAATGTCATCAAATTGGTAAAGGGTATCATTTGCATGATGTCTTTGTGTTATTTACCTTAAACTACATTTTGCATTTTCTCATTCTAACAAAAGTTATTGATAATTTGCAAACCAAAAATCCCAGCTAAAATACGAAGCCCCAAGTAAGCTAAGGGGCGACGAGACTTAACGGTCGTCAATAATATAAAATATACTTAACTTTATTTTAATGTGATTCATACTGATGATAGCTATCTGAATAACTCGACCTACGGCTTAAAATCACACATCGACATTGAATATGTGTGTGAACTTGATTTTATAACTAAACGTTAGTTAATGACATTCCTAACGACTGAAACAGTCATAGTATTTGCTCCTAGACGGCGAACCAAAGGCAATACAAATGCTATGTCAAACATAAACAATAATTTCACATTAACAATTTTTACATTTTACGCCCACCATTTATGGTTTCGAACTCTTTCAAAATAAATAAGGATGTTAAATCATTCTCAACCCGTGAAGAAATACTTAAGACTGCATATTTCATATGATATACCTTTTCAGTAGGTCTTTCGCATGTCTAAGCGCCTTTTTTCATACTAATACATAATAATTTGCACTTAAAAATGAAAGTTTTCACAGTCAACTGTTCGCACTGTTTTTATTTATATGATCACAGAATGAAAAAAATGAAGTTATCAATCGTGTACTTGGAACATATACTTTAGGGAACGCTTACGCAGCCTGGTGTTTAAATCAAAGGTCATACCAATTAATAATTAAGTGTCATATTCATCTTGCTCTTAAAAGGTAAACGTAAATCAATTGTTACAGAATAATAAGTGTGTTTAAAGTTCAAATCTCACGGCGTAAAGATCGCTTTGTTCACGAAGTTCATTGAAGCGCTGCTGCGTTCGCTTGATCCTCGTGTCTGCTGGAAACATATGTACGCTCTTCTATTAATCCAAAACTTAATTAACAATAACTCAACGAACACAAAAAGGAGTGAAGACAATTAGCAACTATGTTGCTTTAACAATCGCAGCACCAATAAGCATTAAGCAATGCACATCACAAAGTTTACAGTAAATGTATCGTAAGGGATATACGTAATAAAAACGAATTACCTACATGCGGCAAAAAATGTTAATTTGATTGTACAGGCTCTAACTTTAGTGCGTTATTATAGGAATTCCTTAGTGGTGATGTTACTTTTTACGTATCGTAGTTTATACACTCAAACATATGACTAGGTTGCTTCTTTATTTCAATTTGTGATTGCATTCACAACAATTAAGTATGTGTTTGATGTTTGATAATATTAATAGCGAATGTGAAAAATATCGTGTTGGTGTCAAATAATACTTGATAACAAATAAAGCAATTAAAGACCGTATCTGCCTCTATTCAGTTAACTCTATCGTCTGTACTTCATCCGCTGTCTTCAATATCACCTTGCGGTACCACACCCATGGGAAATTATGTTGATCAGCAGTTATGTGGAATCTCAACCTCATAACATGAATTATAATAAATAGTAATAAGGAAGAAACAAATTACGTCTTGTGATTAGTATTTGAATAATATAAGGCGTCCGATGTGATTTAAGAGTGAAACAATTCACATTGTGGAAGTATTGAGTTTTATAACATTTAATAGTTTAAAACAAGTTTTAATCGTTAAAGTATTCAATTGCTGAATTTTATCATTGTTGTTGTATATTTCTACCGGTGTATCAATGTACTAAATATTCTTTAATGTATATTGATTGTATTTTAAACAATACACCATAAAAAAGGCATTCTGACATATTTTACGAAACAACACCTCAGATACATTCATTAAATTAATTTCCTTTAAAGACCGCAATCTTACGGGTCAATATATACCATACGTACATACAGTGTGCACAAAATACTTTATTTAAACAAAAAGATTAAATTAGCAACATGATTAATGTTAGCTAAGTAATTAAACATGTATTTAAACATGTATTCTTCGTTAGCCTAATAGCGTAAAGGAACTATATAGTGTATGGTTACAATTTACCGGTTTTTTTAAATATTGATCGGGTAAGGATTGGTGTTAACAATTAAATACCCTAACGGTGATGAAGCATGGGACGAGGGTTAAACATCTCCATGGGGTTGGAAACATTCCACCAAAAAAACATGCAAATTCGCATAAAAATGAGTGTTAAATGTATACAATTACTCGTGTGTCAAATGTTGTGATTATTTTTTAATCAATTGCAATGATTACATGACAGATATTCCGAATTAAATACATTTTGAAAGCAAAGCGATCATTATACTGGTTATTATTATTCATTAAAGTGTTTGAACGTTTCCAGTATGATACGTATTTCATTATTAGACAATGCTTGATTGATTTATATTTATTACATCACACGGTAATGTCCCAAGAAATTACTTCAGATAAAGCGATTTTCGGGTACACAAAGTTGGAATATGAACGGCCAGTTTGAACATTCTGAAAATGTTAGTATTTAACATGATATTTGAATGTATATGTAACGCATGAAATCCTATATCACTTATATTTGAAAGTGCTAAACTTCAATATACGGGCGATGTCATGACTTTCCTATACAGGCTAAGTGAGCATTACATTAAACAGGTGAAGTGAGGCATACCTAACTAGTAGTTATATACAAAGCTGTAATATTATTTTCCTGAATATGATATTTAATAATGTAAAACTATCAGATTCTTGAAAATCCTTTGCTTATGAATCTGTGAATCTCCTTAGTTAAAAAAACAAACAGATATCAAGGTCATTCCTAAACGTACTGGAATATCAGTGGGCTTAATGATCTTTATTAAGAACTAAAACAGGTATTCCAAATATCATCATATTTTGATTTTACTAAAAATAAAACGCACATTAAAAGTATTGCTGGATTACGTTAAACTGTGTCGTCTCACAAAATTTATGGAAAATGAAACAAAACAAAAAATGGCAGAGACCAACGCAAATGTGTTTAGTCAACTTAAATTACTTCGATAATGTCTTCTTCTTTAAGGCCTTTATGTGCAGTTGTACGGAATAAATTTCTTCAAAAATATTGTATATCCCGTCAAAATATGTATTGGTTTATATAAGTACAAAATTTATCAAACAAAACGTTGTGAGAGGACTAACAATATTTTGTTTTAAATGCTTTAAAATACATATGCAGTATAACATATGAGAATATTCACAAAAAATAGGGTAATCAATGATGTAATGATCGTTGCTATTATTAAACAGCGTTTGACGTTATTCGGACACTATTCATTAACTTTATTCGTTTGACATTCTCACAAAAATATGTTTATTTATTTTAATTATTATTATTATTATCATTATTATTATTATTATTATTATTATTATTATTATTATTATTATTATGATAATGATTATTATCATTATCATTATTATTATTATTATTATTATTATTATTATTATTATTATTATTATTATTATTATTATTATTATTATTATTCATAACATGGTGTCTAGGAAATCGGAAGACAGAATATCATGAATCGCAGAACTATAGATAAACATTGATGTAACGAAACGCATTAAATGACTGAATAAACAAAGGCTATCTGAATTAATTTCACTTAATTTTAAATCCCAGGGGTAGAGTTTGATTCTGTTTCTGCTATTTCTTCAGAAGTGATTTGTCCTGCTACATTATATTGTCCCAAGGCGTTGGCTGTAGACGCGATGGTATAAACATGTGGCAATTAGTTCATTTGGGGGATGTATAACTTTGCAAAACATTACAAACGGATATCAATCTCTATTCAAGTATGCAATAGTGCGTGTGCAGTCCGTTTGCGGAGAATGCCCAAAGTATACAATCCTTAATTCCAGAGTAGTTGCTGTATATATGGTGTATTGTCGGCGTATGCAAGTGAAGCGAGATTTTTTGTCAAAAATGTAAACGTAAGCAATATGTCAATGTGAAATAAGGAAACAACAGTCACATTTTCGAGAACAAAAAAGCAACGCCATCGACTAGTACATAATATGCATCACGGTTCAGATGTTTCATTGAAAGACTACAAAACGTCACATGGTGTATACATGTGCATGTAAACCATTAACCTAATAAAACTGTGTGTAAATACTAAATGATAAAGAAAACGCTAATGTTCTTTGTTTCATAAAGCACTTGTCTTCTTTCTAAAATAGTCGTTTTGATTAAATAAAGCATTATATTTGCCATTCATAAAACAATTTATTAAAGCAAGCATACTGAGAATATTAACAAAAAGCAAGCGAATCTATGTTTCTTAAAATGAATTTTAAGCATGGATGGGAATGAATATGTCAAATGGTTCATGACATACAAAGTATATTGATTGCTGAACATCCAACTCGAAAATATCCGGAATGTAATATCAATATTTCGTATCCAATGCGTGCGAAAAAAACATGGTATTACAAAAATAAAATAAAATCATTTGCACAAAGTTCCTTTTATCAACATTGTATATTTACCATGTCTGAATTATTGATATTTAATGACAACACTTATTGTTATATATGCTTCGAGATAACTATACTTAAAACTATGTATCAGATCGTTTGGAAAGCATTCTATTTGAAATGGTGATTTAAAAACGTAATGGCGATATGGTTACATATTATGAGAACTATATAAATCAACCGTGTATTTTCTAGTTTTGTATCTGTTTTTTCATCTACGTGAATCCAACCGTATAAATACGTATGTTGTTGCTTTTTAAATTGACCACATTTTCTGTATACTTATAACTTAAAATGTCTCACTTTATTGTTTGAATAAATGTCCGATGGTTACGATACTAGCAAACTGTAATTGTGTGTGAAGTCTTCAATTCACGCGTCACGTTTTCTTACGGATAAGATTCATTTGATTGACATCGTTTTAGACTCGCATTTTGTTTTCGATAAGTTCTTGGGTAAGTTAGTAGTTCGGCTAGCCCACTAAAGCTGGTAAAATGTTTAGAATTTTCGACCGTTTAATGGCAGTAATACAAGTTTTAATAATTTGTATGTTTAGTATGTTTATAGCTACTGTTGCATAATAACGTTTTTGGTAGGATCACAAATCGCTCTCCTGATCAAGTTTCAGGCGTTTTAATATTTGCTATATTAAATTCATGGAATTTGAATGTATTATTAAGGTTTCTTACATTGTCACAGGTTCTTGATCTGAGAACGTGTTCTATGAACGACTCCTATGTAATAATCAGCATCACGTAAACAATCAAACATTCAATTGAAGTCTATTGTACATTCATAACAGCTTCAACAAGAATTCATTCCGCTGGATGCCCGTCATTGTAACTTTGCGATTAGAATATTTATTATATAAATTAGAACCGACTGCTTGGTCTTTGAATACATATTTTAACTGCGATTAAAAGCAAACTCTTACAGATATAAGTCGATATAATTATGTTCCGTGGCATGCACAGCATCGTATGTCATACTTAGAATCTATAATTTGTGATCATTAAGGTTGTCAGAAGCATAGAATAATTACATGACACCATTCGGTTGTTCGACAAAGCAACAAGTCCCGATATGGAGTTTTGCAATTGTAATAGTAACTAACGACATCAGCTATTTTATAAAAAAAAATTATAGAAAATATACAATTTGATTGATACATTTGATTTTTGTTTTATTTGGTTTATTCCATGGGCATTGTATGACGGTCATATGCATTTTACGTAACAGGTTTATTATCGTCATTGACTTACATTTCAATGCAGCCGACCTGTTTCGTTCACCCATACCTTTCTATGTGTATGATAATACATCCAAATGCAAACCATTTTCAGTACTTGTGTAATGAAGTTATGCTACTAACGGAGCTTTTGTTGTTACGAGCAGGGGATGTCAGCGTCTATTTACAACTTACCTGTACATGGCAACATTGCATGCCTTGCCACAGAACCTATTTTTGCCTTCTATAGTCTGCTCTTTCAGTTCCACTTCGTCATTCAACGTACACGAGAGTTATCGAACACGCATTTATTAAACTTATCATCTATTAATTGATTTGACATAAGTAGTTGCTTAGTAGTTCTGTTTTATATGTACAAAATGACTAGTTAGCATTGACCATACTTGCATGAGTTTGAGCTAATCGTACTTCTAGACGCATTGTGTGTACATACAAATCACAAATTGAATATTGTTAAAATCGTTGGCTGACGAAGCAATAATAAAACCATGTGGCAATTAGTTTATTTGGGCTTGTGAAAAATTAAAAATACATTACAAGCGAATATCAATCTTAATTCAAGTATACACTTATGCGTGTGCACTCCGCATTTAAAAAATGTTACCAGCGAATACCAAAAGTTTACTATCCTTTGTATGGTGAATAGCCGGAGTATGTAAGTGAAACGAGATAAATCAGTCGATGTGAATAAGGAAAAAATGGTCCGTTCTGAGAGAACAAACAAAACAACGTCATCGACTCACATTCATGAATCATACTCATCACGGCTCATATTCTTTATTAAAAGACAGCAAAACGTGACATAGTTTAATAGTTTAAAACGTGTGATCCAGTAATCAATTGGAACTGCTTTTTAATGATACTTAATGAAGAAAACGCTAATGTTGTTTTTTCACAATGCACTTGTTTATTTATGAAATAGCATTTTTCATAAAGGTAATTGCTAATGTTGTTATCACATAAAGCACATGTCTATACGTTATCATCTTGTTCATACATTTCGATTGAGTATCGCATTATATTTGAGAAAATTACCTAAAGAAATTTAAGCCAATATACTGCAAGTACTAATAAAAAGCAAGCTAATCTGTTTTGGTAAAATGAATATGAAGTATCAATGGAAATAATAGGGAAATAATATTTCAAATGCTTCACGAAATTAACCGAAAATATTAAATCTATTTCGTATCCGATTTCTACGAAACAAACACGATGCAAATGCTATTATATTGTTTTCTATGATTCTTTCTACATAAGTTTCTAGTGTTTTATAGAATAGACATTAACAAAAAAACGAAGTCAAATCATTTTCACTCCGTTCCTTTTATCCACATTGTCTTCTCACGATGTCTGAATTATTGATGCTCAATGACAACACTTATCGTAATATATGCTTAAAGGTAACCATACTTAAGACTACGTGTCAGATCTTTTGGAAAGCATTCTCTTGAAATTGTGATTTAAGAACTTAATGGCGATATTGTTACATTTTATAAATTACATTGCAAATTACCTGTACATGGCAACATTGCATGCCTTGCTACAGAACCTATTTTTGCCTTCTATAGCCTGCTTTTTCATTTCCACTTCGTCATTCAATGTACATGAGAGTTATCGAACACGCATTTTTAAACTTATCATCTTATAATTTATTTAATATAAGTACTTGATTAGTAGTTATTTTCTATATGTTCAAAACGACTAGTTGGCATTGACCATACTTGCATTATTTTGAGCTTACCGTAATTCTAGACGCCGTGTGTGCACACAAATCACAAATATAATATTTTTTATAAAATTATATTAATGCCGTTGTAAACGTCTTAATTACCTTTCTGTGTTCATCAAGAATAATAAAAAATAATTTGATAGTATACAATTAATAATTCGAATCCACCTGGATTTCTACATTTATCACATCGAACCTTTATCATTATGAAATGCGTATGACATAACATTAAAATCATCGTATTGCTTTGCTGAATCGTAACGTATTTGAGATAATACTCAATTGAAAATAATTCAAACGTATTTATGACCATCCATCAGCAATTGAAAATCAAACTATTTAGGATATTAATTTAACATTGTTTGGCATACTGATTCTGATTGATATGTATGTGTCACGAAAAGCGTAAACTGTTCGTTCTGTACAAACAATATTTATGATATCAACATCTAAAATCTCGCGAAAGCTATCAAATAATACAATAAATATATCTAACTTAACGTCAACATAAGCTTTACGAGAATGGTCTAATGCGTTTTGTTCTAAAACAAACACGTGAATTATGTATATGCTTTTACATCCAGTAATTTTATTTAAGGATTCCACAATAATGGGAAATCACTGCTTTGCCGCTAATAAACGGAGTACCGCTAACTTAAAGAGCTCGACTTTACCATGAGCGGATTAACTTTATGGTCTTTATTTAATAAACAGACCAGTACACATAAACTTGAATTATATAAAGATATACAAATATACTCACATCATAATACACAACTAACAGAAAATGACTTCTAGTATAATGAAGACAAACAGTCGTTATGTACTACATATAATGTTTTATTAGAATGCTCTTTATATGATGATATTAGGAAATTGTATATAAATTAATATTACTGGAAAAGACCAAATATGACAACATTAATTGAAATAATGCAATCGGATAATATAAGTACCAACAGAAACTTAGCTATGTATGTACATCAAGCATTATTAAAAAAATTCTGTATAAATATTATTATGATTAATTGTATAAAATGCATTACCCATTACAACTTGACTTCTCGCTCTCTAATAGATTCGTATTTGCTGTTTTTGATGTTATCATTAATAGCATTGATTGTTAAAGAGATTCCAAATGTTGTAATCCAAATGTAATGTGTCCTAGATCTTTTCATGTATTGATACTTTATTTAAAAACTTATGGAATTCAATACTGATCACATGCCATGCCTTTATATATGTTACTATGTTTTGATCAGGTATACTCATGGACGGTTTGTCTATTGTATATATTGAATAAACCATAAATCATAACCACAGTAGAGCAGCACAATACAGAGATTACGTTTATACAACGAATACTCTGAAAACAACGATAAATATCGCTTAATATGTTGTTAGATCAGATAGATCACACGTCTTCAAGTTGTTTCTTTTTTTTTTTTGGAGAACAATGCGTTTTTATTCCATTGTATTACTGTTTAATTTGAGTTGCCATTCTATGGGGTTAAATTTTATTTACACTAATATGTATCATGAATATTGCTGGGTCAAGTGTGAGTTTGAGCGCTCTTAAATTGCTTTAAACCAACAGTGTTTAGCATTGTCCGTTCTAAGGCGGTGACCCCATCTTTATTCTCACTATGTGTGTATATTGGTTCGTATTATGCCGCTCATAAATAAAGGACCACAAATTAATGTATAATAGGAATGCAAAACTGCTGGAGCAACTGGAGTTCCACGTCTATATATTCCCAATACTGCTGGAGCAACTGGAGTTCCACGTCTATATATTCCTAGCAATATTGCTGGAGCAACTGGAGTTCCACGTCTATATATTCCCAATACTGCTGGAGCAACTGGAGTTCCACGTCTATATATTCCCAATACTGCTGGAGCAACTGGAGTTCCACGTCTATATATTCCCAATACTGCTGGAGCAACTGGAGTTCCACGTCTATATGCAATACTGCTGGAGCAACTGGAGTTCCACGTCTATATATTCCCAATACTGCTGGAGCAACTGGAGTTCCACGTCTATATATTCCCAATACTGCTGGAGCAACTGGAGTTCCACGTCTATATATTCCTAAAGTACGTTTCTTTATATGTTTACGAATTACGCCATTTACTCCTTTTACATACGTTTACATATAGCACTAGCTTTTTCGTACCATTTGTTAGTATTTTGAACTAAACAATTAAATATTAATGTTTGGGAACGGACTCTATTCCATATAATTATGCGATGATATGTTTAACACATAAAATTATCAACACTGTATTTGAAAAGTATGTGCAGTGAGGCCTAAATATCACAGATTATGTCCAATAAAAATGTTAGATGCACTCAAACATCATTGTGTGCGTACATATTTTAGTACAATATACAATAGAGATATAAATATAATGAACGTTTCTTTCACCTTCTACGCAATTAAGCATAACAGAACTTGAAAACGTGTAACTTGTATTTAACGAATAAAACATTGTGTTGCTCAAAAAATGTTTTGGTGGTCAGTCCATGTCCGACGTCCGTTGTCGTGCCTCTTGAAACGTCAACTTAACCCATTTATGCCTAGCGTCTAGAAAAAAGGCCTTGGCAACAGCGTAGACTCAGACGAGACGCCGCATGATTTGGTGTCTCATCAGGGTCTTCGCTGTTTGCTTAAAAGGAATTTCTTTAAGAAATATTTTAAATATAAAAATAAATATACTAGACATCCCAAATTTTGAAAATAAATTGATCCAATTTAGAAGGAAGGGAGAGTCCACTAGGCATAAATGGGTTAAAGGTCGCCATCTCTCACGAAGCCACATATATGACTTTATCCTGAGCAGCCTTTTTCAGAATGTACTTCATGACAATATAATGACCAATTTTGCGTGGGTCACGTTTATAAAAATCAACAACAGGGCAACATAACATTCATGATTCTGGACCAGAATATTGACCTTGACAATATCAGGGTAAAGTTGTCATTTGAGGCATGTCTGTCGCAATGCAAGCTTACCGAGTTAAACATCGAACTCCTTCTAAAAACCACATTTACGATTCAATAAGCCTACAATTTTATCAGAATAATCATTTTGACTATATAGCGGTCAAGTTTGATTTCGGGCCACGTGACTTCATGATACCGCGCTAGTATCAAAATGTTTGTCTCAATAGTGATGAAACAATGCCATAAGGGTTTTCTTGACGATATCAATTAAAACGGGGTGATATGAGATAAAAATCTAGCTAACAGTCCAGTCTTTGCTAATCGCTGCACCTTAAACGCAGGTTAGCGCTTCAAGTGCATCGTGGCTAATTTGTTATATTTTTAAATGTCAATATTAAATGCGAATGGGTTCATGGATTGATAGAATACATATATGTGAACAAATCTAAAAATCATCATTCAGTTTTCTGCCTCATAGCTACCAAAGTTACGATCTCGTTAAATACAGCTGGATGGAGTTAAACCATGTGGTACTTCTCTCATGGGAAATTTAGATGTTAAGGAATTATTAAAAAATCTCGACATTCTAAGATAATTGACTAAACTAATTGTTAATTAGGAGGCAATATTCGTATCAAGATTATCATCTGTAGAATTGTTGGCGGCAGGGCACTCAAACTGAGGTTGAGATAGTATTTCGAACGTTTCCATCATGATTTATATTCAATTACAAGACAATATGTTTTGTTTTTAAATATTTACAACATAACATGAAAGCGTCCCTTGAGTAAAATCTGAGGCAAACTGGATTCAAACAGATATAATAAACGAAACCAATAAATAATAACGCACAGATTTAAAGCGGGTTCCATTACTGTACTCATGTTTAAAGCATCTCTTTTATATTTCAATGGATATTATTTTCAAACATAAACTTTTGTTTCGAAAATCAGGCGTTTAGTCTTCTTATTAGCTATCATATGCAAGTATTAAAATTAAAAAGAGATTTTTCAACAAAAGTTAAGATTTGATACAATAAAAATAGATAAGATGGCACAAAAGTTATGTGTACGTACATCTGCATTTTCAAATCATTTAACATGGTACCCTTGTTCTATGGAAATATGTCATGTTTGCATTAAGAGTAGCAGGGTACGGTCAACCACGATTTACGAAAAAATACAAGTTCTTAATACCTTATTTTTTTACAATTAGTAGTTTATATTTATTAAAATATCACGACTGGTATATTAAATTACTTGAAAAAAGTTGTTAAGTTTTCATATGTTCATATATTCGGTAACACAATTTTACTGGGTACGTGTACCAGGTGACTACCAGCTAACTATAAATAAAGCATGAACATTGATCTTCATCGTCATGTGGTAAACACAGGAATGCATGCAATCGAGCATGCGTAGTGAATTGTATATATTTTATATATAAAAGAACAATATTATCGCGTTATTTATAGTGTGTATATCGTTATGTTACCTATTTTCGCGATGTACTTTCGATTTCACATCGAGAAATATACTGAAAATATGAACTTTTTTCAAGTAATGTACCAGTCGTGATATTTTAATTAATATAAACTAAAAATTGTAAAACAAATACGGTATTTTAGAACTTTTCTTATTTCGTCATTCGTGGTTGACTGTCCCTTTAAGCTAAGCGCCGTGGTATCGGAATAGTTATATTTACACGCAACAGCATAAGCAGTGAAATATCGGTTGTTAAAAATAGCTGTGATATTATAATATGGCTTAAACTAGATTATTCGTTTTGTATTTATTGAAGCGGTATTAACGATATTAACCTTTTTAAATCGTTTGGGCACAGTTATGGTAGCTTTTTAATTTAACTCTATAGCATCGTGTAAATGCAATGCTATTCTTTCCGATGCATATATATAAGGAATTGATCTTGTTTTCTATTTAGCTGATAACGCGTTACCAAGATTTTCCATGGACAGTGTTACTAACATAATTTACATTCTTTATGTTATGCCGCGACATTTAGAATCGCTAACGGGAGATCGTGCTCTGAATTTAGCGTTGGTAAATATGCATGATGTAATACTCATGGCGCAGGTACCAACGATTACTTAAAAAGAAATTGAACATCATTTAGTACCGTATATATTTTTATTGTAAACAAAGTTTAACAATTTAACTTCTCATGTCCCGCTGTCTTTCAATATTCAACATGAGAGTAACAGTAGAAGAACCATACATATGCGAATACGTTAAATGAAGGGATGATGAAAAACAGCACTTCCGAGATGTTTTAATAGATTAACGATTTACACCAAAGCCATATAGAACAAAGCGACTCAACTATTGACACCATTGTTAAAGATATTAACCGATATTGAAAGAGAGTTGCTGATCAACAAATTATTAAACGCGTAGAAAATATCCAAAATTTAAACGACACACGATATCGGATAGTGATGCATGGTTTCATCAAGAATGTAGAGAAGCGAAACGACCGTATAATAACACATGGTATATATATATATATACAATAACCCACATAGTGATACAGATGGATCAAATGTGTCAATTAAAAATACTTATAAGTTAATCACACACAAAAACGCAAGGCGTACAATGTTAAACGCAGTAAACAGTGCGACTATCTTAAACGGAACAAACGCCATGACTTTTGGGGGTACTTTAGATCACAGAATATATCATGTTGTAATGTGACAAGTCGTTTAATGATTTTACGAATAATTTCCAGCAAATGTTTCAAATAAAAATTATACGTATAATGCTAACGAAGAAAAATTTAAATCAAACAATGACTTCGAAAATGTTGACTGCCTATTAGGGGACTTTGATAACCAAATAGCTTGTGATGAAGTAATTAAAGTTGTTGTCCTCTTAAAGATTATTTGATCGCCTGGCGTAGATACATTTCTTATTATTTATTAATTGTTATGTTTTATTATTGTCAGTGATATTTTGTCTGGCTACATTACAACGATTGCTAACATGATTTTAAATAAGTCATATTCGCGTTAGCTTGAATTGAAGGAATGCCACTGGATATACATAAGAAGGGTGATAAACCTGGGCCTTTTAATAACAGGGGCATCACCTTACTGAGTATTTTCATAATCAAAGCTTTGTGTTTGCATTTAGGTCTTACATAAACAGTGTATCAATAAATTGAAGGCGAAACTCAACATGACTTCGCATTGATATTGATACCTTATGTTTTACGCTTCCATATTAAGCACTATTATTTACAATTAACGCATAGGTAAATGTTTCCGACACGTATGTGTAATCTAAGAACACTCGTTAAATGTGAGTTTGAATAGTGACTATGGAGGTTGATTTCTATTTGATGAATATGATATAATATATATTTTTAAACATCTGAATCGAGGACGATTGAAATTATTAAATAAGTTGTTTGGCCAATTTCGGAGAAAATATGATGCAAACGTCTACAATATTGTCCATGATGCTTTTTGCATACGTGTCGCTTGCTTTATTAAATACATTGCAACATAAACGCAGTGAAATCTTTGTCACCGCCTTTGCTTTATGAATACAGCATACTTAAGATTGCTGAATTATTGATAAACATTTACAACAGTTATTGTAATATACGTTTAAAGACAACTGTACCGAATAAGATATGTCAGCACGTTTTGGAAAGTGGTCTCTTCGAAATTGTGAAATTATAGGCTAACAAAGTGTCACTATCATTACCTGCCTTTTTTACAGCCCTCGACATACGATGAGCACAATATAAATCAGTATGTTGAATTCGGGCCAGACACTTCGATGTGCAAAAGAGCTGCCTTAGATTCTCTGGTGTTGTACCTTTAAAGTCTATTAACAGCGTGTACCTGTCAAAGGTGGGTATGGTAAAAAAAATATTTCATCGAGAAATCGGTTGATTTTGCTATTCTTATCGCTTAAAAAAAACGCGTTTCCAGTCGAAATAAAATGTCCAAATAAAAAAACCGGACTTAATGCAAGCGCTGATACGGCGACGGTCTCGGCACACCGTTGTGTCTTGGGTGCTGCATTCTGTATAGGGGTCACTGACGCATTCCCTAGTGTATGCGGCAAAATGTTGGCAATCAATTTTTATCTTGAAATTTAGTCCATTTATTGCTTATAAATGGTCAGCGCTTACGAACGCTCGTAATCCCTAGCAAACCGGTATGGCGTGAATATAGCGAGATTCGTATTAACCCAACACCTTTAACAACACACCTAAATGTTACATATCATTGAGCAGACATTTGAATTATATTAGTCTAGTAATGTAACGCGGTCAAATCATTATTTTTAGTTAAGCATAAACACTTCCCGAAACAATTTCGCAGTATAGTAGGGCAATTCCTGTAACCCCGTTCCACCATTTTTCGTGTGTATTAATTTTTCGTACTATGTTTTCTAACTTAACATTTAAGAATGTGTCTAGTGTTGGACTATTGCCAGTTTTAATAATTTAAATAAGGCCGTTCTCTGTGAAAAGGGGGTTTAATGCATATGCGTAAAGTGTCGTCCCTGATTAGCATGTACAGTCCGCACAGGCTTATAAGGGAAGGCACTTTCCGCCTTAACAGGATTTTTGCTAAGAAGAGACTTTCTTGAAACGAAAAATATCATAAAAGCGGAAATCGTCGTCCTTAATTAGCGCTGCGGACTGCACAGGCTAATTTGGGACGACAATTTACGCACATGCATTAAATCCCCTTTTCAAAGAGTACGGCCCATTTATATTTTGTGCTTGCCGGGCCGAGCCCATCAGGCACCTGCTGTGCTATATTTCTGTCTTTTCACGCCGAAGCGTTTTACTGTTTACATATACCCGTGAAAACACCAGCCAATATGATACCATTTGATAGATCATTTATAAGCTACAAAGTAATACTAGTTCTGTAGTAATACCACTATGTGTTGTCCAACAAGACGTAGACTACTCTTATCGAAGCAATATACGTCTTATAGAGCGCCCATTTCTACCAAGTTGCACCGCTTTTTACGTATTTTAGATTGAATAACATTATTGATAGTTTTTGATGAGGCGGAATATGTCAAAGACAACAACCAGAATATTGCCCGTAAACAATTTTTAAATGCACGTTTGTGTTCGCCAGACCTGACAATGATTATATTGTGGTTTTAACTGCATATACAAATACTCCCTCGACAGGGATAATAATACCAACCAGGCACGTCAACTTGACTGTTCATGGTGTCTTAGTTAAAAAATAATTACTTGTATGACGAGCATATTAACCTGTAAGGTGGTCGTGCTTGTTGATGGACGTGTTTGATGCGTTTAAACCAACAATAACTATTTATATTTGCCTTATGAAAATAACATACTATATATTGGTCGTGCTCTGTGAAAATGGGGTTTAATGCAATCTGCACATGCTAATCAGGGACGACACTTACAGCCTACACGGGATTTTTGATAAGAAGAGACTATCTTTAAACGAAAAATACCATAAAAGCGGAAAGTGTCGTCTCCGATAAGACTGTGTGGACTGCACAGGCTCATAATGGACGACACTTTACGCACATGCATTAACCCCCTGTTTACAGAGCACGGCTCATAAATATATTTGGCATACATCATCTACATATATTTTGTATATTTTACACACAAACAAAAACGTCGACGTTAAGAAGCTTGTTCACTTTCTGAAAACTAATTATCGATGAAAAGAATATTAGCCAATGTGAACGCACATTAGTCCATACTTGAAATCACCGAACGAAGCAGATAGCATTATGATCAGTGGTGAATGCCCACGGGAATGACTGCACATCAATAATTAGTTCATACATTCATACACAATCATGCTGTTAAATATAAATCAGTATCACTGAAGACTACCTTGGTTTAACCCATTAATGCCTAGTGGGCTCTCATATCCTTCAAAATTGGGTCAATGTATTTACAAAATTAGAGATGTCTTGTATATTTATTTTTATATTTAGAATATTTCTTTCAGAAATTCCTATAAGCAAACAGCGCAGACCCTGATGAGACGCCGCATCATGCGGCGTCTTATCTGGGTCTCTCTGTTTGCAAAGGCCTTTTTTTCTAGACGCTAGGCATACATGATTTAATTGTCATAGCTTACGGCGTATCATATTGATTGTGGAAAAACCGAACGTTCATTCCACTAGCTTCTCTTCTACATATATCGTATGTTATATTGTCTTGATGATATATCTAATGCTTGAATTAGATTAAAAGGCTTTCTTTGTAATTTAATGTAAATATTGTTAAATGTATGTTTCCCTAACGTTAAATTAATAGTAAGAAAAAGTTTTAAAATGTTAAAATAATTTGCCTTCTTACAGATAAAAAAGGTAGCCCGTACTGCAGCGGCGATTATAATCCTTGAGTGTGGTATGACACTAATCGGAAGGTAAATAGTTATCCAAAATTGTGCAATCGTAAGACTTATTATAATAAGTATTTATTCAAGGGCAGCCTCCATCCCTACATATTTTTTGCTCATACGCGACGGATTCGATATAATAGTTAAAGAATTATTTTTAAAATACTGATGTGTTCATATTGCATGTTAAAATCGATTATAAACGCAATAAATGCGCTCGTAAAATGCAGTAGCTGGATGTTTAGTACGCGCTTGTTGATAGGGCCGTTAATATCAGATTAGTTTTCTATTGCAGCTATGGTGCAGATGTATCGAATAATGAATTAATATTCGTTCTATATATGTATGCAATTCATAGTAACAACTTAACACTAGCATAGAGTATTTTTTACATTTGTAAACATAGCATGGGAGATTGTTTTCCAACACAGGTATCTTTAAGACATTGGATTCTTAATCGGATATATTTAAATAATGTGTGTACATTAGAAATATGACAGCCATTCCAAATAATCATTTCAATTAACATATGTGTTGTTCTTGTATGAAATTGAAATTGTTCATAGGTTATCATATTTGTGATTTGTTATTGTTTCTTTGATTTTGTTATTTCTGTTTTAGTTCGGATAGCTAACGTTTCAGACAAATCTGTTAATAAATATCCGGTACTCTGAACCCCTACTGAGCGATGTGCATTTCACGGATTTATATTAATTTGACGGCACTGGTTTTGACAAGAATCCGACATTTGACGTTTATGCACTTAAACCTATTGAATAATTGAGGACCTGTTATAAGATTCCCTTACATTTGAACACGCTGCGATAATGGACGACTGATTCCTTGTCTTTTTAAATGGTTCAGCCTTAAAAATCCACAGTGATTGTGTACTATATGTTACAGAGTAACATACGAGTCGCGTTCTGAGAAAACTGGGCATAATGCATGTGCGTAAAGTCCTCCCAGATTAGCCTGTGCAGTCCGCACAGGCTAATCAGGGACGACACTTTCCGCCTAAATTGGATTTTTCCTAAGAAGAGACTTCCTTTAAAAGAAAAATGTCATAAAAGCGGAAAATGGCGTCCCTGATTAGCCTGTGTTGACTGCTTTCTCAGAATACAACTCATATACGCTATCTGATAAACGTGAAAATTGAAGGCACGGACTACGAATCCCCCTTCATCTTTGCGTATTGTTCCGTTATTAATAAACTGATCAGGTTTGCTTGCAATTACGGAATGTCATGTAAAGAGCATCTACTAGAAACTGCATGACCGATAGAAAATAAACGGTCTGTTCTGATCTGGTGATTTGCACAAAACGCATGTTGTTTTATTTTGAAATACAATTAAATTAAATTTGTGTCGGGACTTTCGGTTTCAAATCTAGCCATTTAATGAATTCGAAAAAACGATGATGAAATGGCCATATCTAGCCAGCATGTGTACATATTTTGGACGTGAGCATCTGTAAGAAAAGTATAAAAAAGGTGTTTTTTTTTCAATATAGAATCATTTCGGAATATCCAGTATATGTAATATATACTGAATGATTCTACAATTTATAATTGGCATATACTATCATGTTTATAAGCTACGCTCTGTGAAAAGTGGGTTTAATGCACGTGCGTAAATTGTCGTCCAAGATAGCCTCGCAGTCCGCACAGGCTAATCAGGGACGACACTTTCCGCCTTACGGGATTTTTGCTAGGAAGATCCATCATTTAAACGAAAAAAAAAAACATAACAGCGTAAACTGGCTTTTCTGATTAGCCTGTGCGGACTGCACGGCCTATTCTGGGATGACACTTTACGCACATGCATAAAACCCTCTTTTCACATAAGTACTTTAAATTCGGAAGCGATTTATCCTACTAGATTACCTCGTGTTAAGACCGGGATCTTACAATGTTCTCATATTGAGTGGGTTAGTGCGTAACGTTTGTCAAGTGTAGCGTGATCTGCTTGTAATATAAGAAATAGTAAACTCCACTGAGGTCCCTATGGCATTATAGTGACCAGCCAGGCAGCCACAAATCGTACATGGACCGAAGCCGTAGGCTGAGGTCCATATACAGTTTGTGGCTGCCGGGCTTGTCACTGTTATGCGATTGGGACCGAAGTGGAGTTTACTATTTCTTATATTACACCGAAGAGTTTCCCCTTTACCATTGTACAGTGTTGTACGATTGTTTATGGTTTAGATCTAAAAGAGATAAACTGAAGAATTTCGCAGGAATAATGACGTCATTTCGTTAAAACATGACGTCATTTTACAGTAAAACAGTGCAAATTTAGTGGTGTGTAACCCCGAACGGTCCATATACAAAATAGTGACCGGTCCATATACTATTAGGTTCCTCCATCGCATTTTATAGACTGAAACCGGTCATATTGATATAGAAGGACCAATATCTCTGAGGTGTAATATATACGTTTAGCTATTGCGCATGACAAGCGTAGCGTTTGAGTATTGACCGTGTGAAATGTTCCAATAATTCGAATACATGTATTATGCATTTAAATAAGTTTTACCTAAATGTATACAAGCCAATGCATCCGTATATGTGAGTGTTATGTTGCTGTTATTTTCAGCGAACATTAAGTATCCATGTCACTCACGTATCGTTTGGTTATATTCAAACGTGTTACTAGTACGTGATTGTCTTTTGATTCGACTGTCTTCCGATGTTATGTTCAATAACATGACGTGGCCATATGGGAAATACTTTAAGCATTGTATCGTTTATTCAACCAAACTCATATACACAAGAAATTGACAGGTATATTAATATATAACAATTTTCATGTCATGTAAACGGCATTTAAGATTCGCTTTAATTGTAAAATATATTCTTTCGTTGATTTCCTTCTATGATGTTTGTTTCTGTTTGCCTTATTTGATGTACGTTTTCGTTGATTTCTTTCTATGATATTTTTATATTCGTTATTCGTTTTTTTTTTTTATTTATTTATTTACGATGGTCTCCTTCCATGATACTTGTTTTTTCATGGTGCCCCTTTATGATTTGCATTTATAAATCCATATTTGATTAAATTGTTTGTATATTAACTTTGAAAACTGAAAAACGCAAGGGCTTATAGATCAAACTTTTGTAATTTTGCATAGCCGCCGATGCGCCTTTTTAAAAAACGTTTTTTTAACTTTTGAAGTTATTATTTTTTTTTTACAAAAGGCGCATTGGCGGCTATGCAATTAGCAGATCAACGCCATTTATTTACAAATTTAAATGGCTGTGTGCTTATCTACATAATCCGAAATAACATTTGTTTTTTATTTCGCACATGTTTAAATCGGTTCTTGAATAACACATTTTAAATAGTGTGTGAACATTTGATAAAAACGGTCATATGAATTATAGCCAACAAAGGTTTGAAAATTGATTAAGCGCAACGCTTGTCAAGTTGAGTTTGTATGCTTAACGTTGTCGTTGTAAAGCGTTCAATAGAATCCACAAGACACGTGAATGAACGCGAGAACAAGAACTATTTAAATCCGTTGAACTTCGCATCTAATTTATTAATGAACACGCGTTAATATTATTGTAAACTGTTAAGTCAATAATGAAAGCCAGCGCTTGCTCTGTGAAGTAGTTATATGAATGGTTCATTTAAGACAATAATGCACAATGTGATTTTTGTGTTTTCCGCTTTATTTTCTTTAAACCTGTTCGTAAATATTGAGGTAGTTCCATTTCAATACGAATTATGAAAGTCCCCAATTAAGTATTTTACTACAGTCTTAATTATTATCGTACACATCTAGCTCACAGCCGAGACCTATAAATAGTGTGTAAACATAATGGAATGCACTCTGTGAATGATCATTTTTAAATTCCTTTGCAAGTAAATATTCCATAAACAATACGACTTCTGAAGTGGGTCGATTCGATGCGACGATGGCAATAACGACGTTGAATGTTGATGATAAAGTCCATTCCGACGATTTGATATAAAGTACGTTTCTGTGACACATTTATGCTCTGCCCTAACATGGAATGGTAATTGATTTGTTATACAGTTTACCTACGTACTCCTTTGTAGTTTACATCATGCAAAACGCCGCGGTGATTTGCTTTTCATTAAATGAGGGTGGATTTATCTTCGGTCGGATACGTAGCTCTAAACCAAATTAGTGTATGCCTCAGTTGAATATTACACACCAATCAATAGACGATAGAACCGATGCTAAATATCCCGGTCTTTAATGTTTATGATGAAAAACATCGTCTAAAACATTTATTGGTTTCAAATACGCGTATTATTCTTGAAAACTACTAATGATCTGCAGTTGAAGTATTGAACCGATTTCTCATGTTTTCTCCGTGTTTCAACTCGATTAAGAGATTGAGTTTGAATGAATTGTATTTTGAGATGTGTTGTTCAAATGAAATGACGTCACGTTTTATTCTTAATTTACCACCATATACACAAGGTATTTTAAATTTGATTGTGTACTTTTTTTCTGATTTTTTCTTTCCAAGTCTGAAAGTGGAATGGTTCGAAGTCAAATTCACTAAATTCCACACGGCCATTGAAATTGGTTGTAGACAATCAGTTGTTTTTTTTTCTCAATATTTTTTTTTCTTTTTCATTATCAATGTAGTCAATCAATATAGTAGTTAAATTATCATATTGATTTATTGCAAACTGAAAACAAATACAAATGAAACCAACAACTACTATTCGTATAGTGTTAGCACAATTCAAACGCACACGGCTTCAATAAATCGGAATAATAATTATGCAACGGTTAAAATTGCATAAGACATGTTAAAATAAATTGCATTACAAAATTGCTCGTAACCAAGTGCAAACTTACGAGATTAAAATGTAATTTTGCAACCACACACATAATTAAATCATTGACATACAATATGACCTCTTAACTATTTAAATGCACTTTTATAACGGTTTAAATTATCTTCGTTTAAATGAATCTATGCTTTTCTTGTAGCCGATTGAATGAACTTTGTTTACCTGGTTGAATGCATCTCCTATAATTAAATTATATAATAATTTAATTATATCATTAAACGGTGTGCGTTTAACTGGTTGACTGCGTTTTGTAAAACTTTGTGTGAATGGTTTAATGAGCGACGAAGTCTATACAACTCTTGCTTAATATTCTTAAAAAGCAATCTTTGGGTAACTTCCCTTCGAATAGAATTACAGTCAAACATGAACGATTAGTATTTGATGCGTGAAAAGCTTTCTCACTAACAATAGAAGAAGACGCATTGTGGTCTATTGGGAACGAAAAGATTGCGATAGCAGAATGTCTTCACACTTTGATATATTTTAAGAGAAGGCAATATGGTAACAACGAGATTGCGGTCCGTACGATTTTCTTAACCTTCGTTTTGATAACGATTGTCGTTCAATTTTGTTTTATTATTGTGTCTGTTTTACTTTCGGAAAGATAAAAACACGGAAAACACGAATGCTTAATTCTAGAATCTTAAATTAAATTTTGAAGCAAATGCTAATGTAAAATGTAAAAATCATAAACTCTGACAACCAATAAAAAATACCTCATTTAAGGCCTGTCTTCACTAACCCATTTATGCCCTCCGTCTAGAAAAAAAGGCCGTGGCAAACAGCGCAGACCCAGATGAGACGCCGCATGATGCTGCTTCTTATCAGGGTCTGCGCTGTTTGCTTGAAGGAATTTCTGTAAGAAATATTCTAAATATAGAAATAAATATATTAGACATCTCTAATTTTGTAAATAAATTGATCCAATTTAGAAGGATGGGAGAGTTCACTAGGCATAAATGGGTTCAATGATATACGGGAAACACACAGTTCTAAGGTATCGTCGTTTGCACAAGTACATGTATATATAATGTATATGTCTTCTGAAATAAGCATGCAATCACAGTGTACTGGAGACGAATTTTACAACCAACTTGTAGACTGCGATAATTTATTCTCGCATCGATTGTTGCTCTTCTGTTTGATGTTCCTCGGTACCTGAAAAGAAATTAAAGCACGTCTTTTTTATTTAAACTGGCAGTATGATCATATAGGTTAGTATATTCGTCAATAGTAGCGTCTTTGTTGTTTTAACTGAGGTAAAACATAGGTTGCTTTAGAGTATTACCAGTATTCAACAAACGCAATGTATAACGGTCATGTATTAGTCTCGAGAATGTATGCTAAATATACATTAAATCATAACCACATTACATGTCTAATAAAAAAACACGCAAGAAATGAAAATGTGTGAAAAGGTCCCTTTAATTCTACATCAATTTCCTTGTGCACACAAAACTAGCTTGCGCCTGACGTATTACTGTCTTGTAGAGACACGGATTGATTGACAAAATAGCCAGTGGTTTTAGTGTCATCTTATAGCATGGATTTTGATATGCCAAATATTTCTGGTTTCCCGCTATACATATCGTGTTGTATTTGCCTTCCGGCATTGTAAAGGCAAAGTTGGGCACTCTCTTTAAATAAAACACTCGCTTTCGTTAATAACAATGTCTCTCGTGATAACATTATTTAGTTGTTAATCAAACATGCAAAATCAATTGAAATACCTTTTTATCAAAGAAAATATTTTGATTAGCACGTGCTACATTTAATTGTGTAACACGAGCAAACCATCTCTGTGTGCATACACAATATACAGGTATTGACATAACATCTTATTTAATGTGGTAATCTACCTTTTAAAGTTGGGAACAGCTTGTATGTATTAAGTCTCCTGGCTTCGCGCTGACTGGACTCTAGGCGCGCATATTCAGAAGCTTCATACGGTGACTGCCTCCCATTGGGAACTACTTTTCCTTCAACCTCGTCGAATTGATGACGATTTTTCGGCGCGGACGTATGAACGGTCGGATTTGCAACGTCATCATGTAGATCATTAAGTTCTTTAGAGCAAAGTACCCTTCTGTACGGAGCATTGGGGTCATCCCAGGTCAGATATTCGCGGGGAGCCAGTGGCAAAGGGTCGTTTCTGGAAGGTAGTGCTGGTGTGTTACTGATCCATCACACAACACATAAATAATACCAACGCTGTTAGAAAGTTACAGGAAATAGTTTTCCATTACTAATTAATCAATACATGTTGAAAAGAAACATATTAACTCCGACGTGATATATAGTGTTTATCCATTACTGGTCAAAACAAATTAACAAACAAACCTCGCAGCCCATCAAAACATTCATATCAAATAAAAGCTCATGGGGATAAATTGCACGCAATTCCGATGTCATCATTTGCTAAATGTGTCTGTACATTAATTGAGGTTGGTTTTTTACTTTGAAGATTCAAAAACACATTTAATGTCGTTAATGTAGTCGTGAAGTTATCTTACCAGTTGTAATTAAAAACTTGTTTTGAAATTATATTGAACAATACAATCCAGGAATCAGATGCTGAATGTTATTGAACGGTCACGAACCGTTATAAAATCAATTTTATCACGCAATTGAAATATGAAGTATGAATGCAAAAGAAAATGATGCAAATTCGATATGTTTGGTTGTACTGAATTATTCGCAATGAAAAAGTGTACAAATGGGAAACAACTCGATTGGGAGTATCGTCAGCTAACGAGATTATATTTTGAAAGAAAGTATTTTTAAAGGGTTATGTAAAATCACAGCCTATAAAAAGGTCTTGTTTAACTGCAATGTGTTTGAGAATTTTGTATATTCTTTAGGACAGTATCTACTAACAATAAACCTGATGAGGTATAACATGCCGTTCTGTGCACGGACTGAGCCGGGAAAACACTTGGAGTTACAATAACCAAACTAAAGTGTAATGACACAAACAACTATTGTTTTGCAATTCCACTTTGTATTTAAAAATAAAGTTTGTCAAACCATTTCGAAAGTTAGCACGAGCAAACCTCTGTTTTTCAGCGCATCGCACTTACACGGTTTACATAAAAACATTATCCTGGTATGAAATATAATTGTTGAGTGCGTCTGTTTGCATCCATGTAGTAACTAGGTTTATGAAGCTGAACGTTCGAAACAGCTATGGGTATGTGAAATTATGGCTTTTATTTGAGCCTTGTTCTGAGAAAACAGGGCTTAATGCATGTGCGTTAAGAGTCATCCCAGATTAGCCTGTGCAGTCGGCACAGGCTAATTAGGGAATACACTTTCTGCGTAAACTAGATTTCCTTTAAACGAAAAATGCACAGGTTAATCTGGGACTACACTTTGCGCATGTGTACTTTGCCCAGTTTTCACAGAACAAGACACATTTTATCGCAGTTGCGTACTGTGCTGATGACAGTTTCATCTCTGTATAGGACGAGCGTTTGATTTGATGTTTTTGTGATACCTTAATCATTGTATTTCGGATGAAATATCGTTGTCACCCTTTTAAAAATAGTTTGAGAATGTAATGGTTGCGATCATTTAAATTATAAATATAAATGGGTATTTAAAGTATTGTACGCTTCATATTTTTAGAGGCGCAATTTAATATATAAACTTAACTTGTGTACGATTTTTAATATGTTATGATTTCAACTTCATTATCATTTGAACTGTTTTTATTATCTAACCTTTTTAATTTCCGCATGAATGCATTTCGTGTGAGTATGTATTACGTATGGCAATTAAAACAAAGATGTTTATGCTCTTGCTACTTTTCCATGAACAGGTAGCCTTACGACGTTATTAACTTTGCATGCTGGGAAATTTGTTGTCTGCTAAAATGTCGTCTGCAGACTTTCTAAAATTAGCATTTTCTTCTCTTTTTTTCAAAGAATACTATCAGAATAGCAAACAGTTTGGATCCTGATGAGACGCCACGTTCTGTGGCGTCTCATCTGGATCCAAACTGTTTGCAAAGGCCTTTAAAATTCGGTTCCCGCACTGAAAGGGTTAATAACTTTAGCGAATCGTTTTTACGCTGGTTTTCATTTGTAAGTGTTTTTCGCAAATAAGCTAAAATATTTTCAATTTGTAACTGAATTATTGTGTCAGTTGATATCGCAGTCAAGTACCCCTGCGACAAAGTACGACTAAAAGCTTTAAGACACTTGAATGCATGTTCAAGAATTTGCGCGAGCAAGCTCAGAGGGGGGGTGAGGGCGTTATCACGTTATAGTCCAGATGGCGACGAACATACCGAGGTAGGGGGGGGGGGGGGGGGGGTGAGGGCGTTATCACGTTATAGTCCAGATGGCGACGAACATACCGAGGTAGGGGGGGGGTGAGGGCGTTATCACGTTATAGTCCAGATGGCGACGAACATACCGAGGTAGGGGGGGGTGAGGGCGTTATCACGTTATAGTCCAGATGGCGACGAACATACCGAGGTAGGGGGGGGGGGTTGAGGGCGTTATCACGTTATAGTCCAGATGGCGACGAACATACCGAGGTAGGGGGGGGGGGGGTGAGGGCGTTATCACGTTATAGTCCAGATGGCGACGAACATACCGAGGTAGGGGGGGGGGGTGAGGGCGTTATCACGTTATAGTCCAGATGGCGACGAACATACCGAGGTAGGGGGGGTGAGGGCGTTATCACGTTATAGTCCAGATGGCGACGAACATACCGAGGTAGGGGGGGGGGGTGAGGGCGTTATCACGTTATAGTCCAGATGGCGACGAACATACCGAGGTAGGGGGGGGGGTGAGGGCGTTATCACGTTATAGTCCAGATGGCGACGAACATACCGAGGTAGGGGGGTGAGTGCGTTATCACGTTATAGTCCAGATGGCGACGAACATACCGAGGTAGGGGGGGGTGAGGGCGTTATCACGTTATAGTCCAGATGGCGACGAACATACCGAGGTAGGGGGGTGAGGGCGTTATCACGTTATAGTCCAGATGGCGACGAACATGCCGAGTTAGGGGGGGGGGGTGAGGGCGTTATCACGTTATAGTCCAGATGGCGACGAACATGCCGAGTTAGGTTTGTTTACCCTTTGTACACCCTTTTGTACATCTCATTATGTTTTAAATGACGCTCACTTTCCAGAAATATCAGTAGGAAAGTGATTAGCGTTTATTTCGTATTAAAATTCGCTTTTTATCTCGATTGTACTCGCTGCGAATTTTCTTATTGGAGCTGCAATTTAGTCATCCTGCTAAGAAATTTCGTAGCAAATTGAGGCGAGATATAGAGCAAACATTACAACGAAATAGACGCTTATAACTTTCTTGCTGATATTGATTGAAAGTGGGCTGCATTTAAAATAATAGAAATAAAAACGGGTATAAAACGGCGAAGAATACCTGTCTCGGCATGGACGTCGCTATCATACATATTTATATATGTAATGTATACCGTCTAATAGCTATCTAGTTTTAGCGTGGGTTTTCCACGAAACGACTCAAATGTATGTGATCTGTATTTGCAGGCCACTGTTGATAGCCACCAGAGCCCCTCGCCCCGTGCCCCCTCCCCGCCCTACAGCATCGCAGGGGTAATAAAGTGATATTATCTCGACTTAACTCGCTACGAAATTTCTTAGCGGGTAGACATAATTGTTGCATCACTTTATTACCCCCTCTGGAGCTAAGATGCAGGAAAAATCATGCAAAATAAATATGGTAAGTTTTTACTGAAAGTCGCGAGAACTTGACGCTACTAACGCCAGAATGTGACAATACCACACCTACTGCTGTAAAATCATATTTGTGGGGCATTTATTTTCGCTGATTTCGTGGTTTGACCGATCTACGACTTAACCCATTTATGCACAGTGGACTCTCCCATCCTTCTAAATTTGATCAATTTATTTCCAAAAGTAGGGATGACTAGTATATTTATTTCTATATTAGAATATTTCTTAAAGAAATTCCTTTAAGCAAACAGCATCATGCGGCGTCTCATCTGGCTCTACGCTGTTTGCACAGGCCTTTTTTCTAGACGCTAGGCATAAATCGGTTAAACTAAAACACAGGAAAATAACCGACGCAATTTTATTTTTAGTGTCCAAGAAAACACTATGTTTAGCCGCAAAATTCTATGCTGACGAATATAAATGAGTTTAAAGTATGTATTGTCTGAAATGCAATCGGAGCAACGCAGAAGAAACTACTCACACATATTACGGCCTCCTAATTTCTCGAAATCACATTTACCTGTCCGCATGTTCGATATATTCCTGGCCAATGTAGTCATATTCCTCACTAGGGGTCTGCTCCCGGACGCTTTCGGCTTTGGTGCTGTCGGGGCGGGGAAGGGGGACGGGGGCGCGATGGCTTATGTTGCTATCAACTGTTGCCTGTAAATAAAGATCACAAACATTTGAGTCATTTCGTGGGAGACTCGAGCTAAATGCAGTTCATAAAGCTTCGTTCGAGCAATCATAGTACGAACTTGAAAGGTATTAGAGTGTATACATTTTATGTATAATTTGTATAGAAAAATTCACAAAGCGGAAAGTGTCATTCCCAGAAACGCTTTACATACGTGATTTATTAGGGTTATATGATAACAGCCGTGCTCCGTGAAAAGGGGGTTAAATACATAGAGAATACTAGGTAAGCGTTGAATACAGAGAAGTTTATGCTGCGAGGCTTAGAACGCCGGAAGCGCGAGCCTTGGCGAGCGCTTTCGGTGTTCGAGCCGAGCAACATAAACTTCTCTGTATTCAACGCTAATCCTAGTATTCTATTTATCCCATTTGATTTTTTCAACGTGACATTTAACATAAATAGATCTAATAACATTAACAATAATTTTATAATAAAAGCGCCTAAATCTAACAAATGTAACCATGCGTAGTGATATACATGTATTTGTTCTGGTACGCAAAATAGTCTTTAAAAAATTCACACACAAACTGACAAACAAGTAAAAATATCACCATATGCCTCGATTCAATTTTACGCTGTATGCGAATTTAACACATTACGACCGCGAAAAGAAGAATTTACTTTACTATAATTCATTTTATTTTCGAAAGAAAATGATCAAAATCCAATATGGCGGCGATTGATCCTGACAAAATGCTGTCGATGTCAACATACATGTACACCATCGACGACCTAGTTCTGGCTACCATAACTTTAAATGTCGCTTTTTATGATTTTTGACTGGCGCGACTTTGTACAGGTCTGTCAATACTATATAAACTGTACGTTGAAGTTTCTTTAGCTATCGACGACCTTGACAATTTTGACGAGTAAACAGACAATTGCAGCGACTGAGACTTTATTTGGCTTAATATACAGGGCAATACGTTTTCCGACTTCGGACGACGAATTGAAGGACGCGCAGAACGTGTTCTTTTATATAATGTTATGGGTATGCCGTGTGTGATCCGATGCATCAATGGCGCCCATGTTAAAATCATTTCCCCGAGAAAAGGGAACGACAAAAGTACAAACAAAAATCAAAACACGTAAGAACTAGTATCTTACCTTTAAATTTAATTATCCTTTAAAATCCATCTAATAATCCATTTAACTCAATAAATGACGATTTTGCATCTAGGGTCTTTAATAATTATTTTAGCATAGTTAAATAAAGACCCTTATGCCATTCTATCACTTTATTCAAATGAGTTTATGAACTTAATAAACTTTCTTCTTCGTCACACGCCACGTCATGTACTCTACATTACTGCTGTTCAAATGAACTGGAGCAGTTTATCTAATAATAGCCGTTGGTAAACTCGGTTGCATTTGCAGATTTCTGCATACAAACATAATTATGTTTAAACTTGCACAATATTTTATTTATCTATGGTAAATGCGCTTTGAGTACGAGAAAATAATTTAATATATAAATACACAAAGAATGAAAAACATTCCTGTACACAACAGATAAATGAGTAGAAAATACCCGTGTACAAAATGGGACGATCCCAATTCCAGTGTGGTGCTATTTTTACCATCTTATACTTTACACAGCTCTATGCCTAACGTGAATTAAATAGGAAAGCAAACATAGCAGATTATTCATGAATTGTGCGATATGTGTATGGCTTGTTGTACATTCTTAATTTTTAAGTTAAATGTCAAAAGTATATGCATTGGTTATAAACAATGCACATTACACGAAATAAGGAAAATGTGATCAATTGACAATTCAGATATGTCGACATACAGTACATGTAGAAAACATGTGAAATAAGTCGCGTTTATAATAAATCGTCAAATAAATTCGGAAAAATGACGCAATAAGTATGTCATTTTATGACGCCATCAATCAGCTGATTCATTATACGGATGGCGAAAAATTATGTCATATGACTAGATTTAAAGGTTTAAGGTCGAATAATTTTGAAGCTTAAGTTTTGTCGACTTTGTTTCTTATGAAAAATCATTCAGTGGTAAAGTAAATATAAATAAAAAATAACAAAACAAAAATCGTGTAATTTTATATTTTATTTCAACATTTCTTTTGGTGAATATGTCAAATATATATTTTTCTGCAAAATATGCTCATTTTCTTCCAATGGGTGACCTTAAAATTCGATCAATGAACCAAACAATATCGACCTAATTTTAGCGCATATCGCATGACGTCATTTGAAAAGTAGTCCGTGCACGCGACAGGTATATTCCACAGTGTTGAATACAAGCAAGTATACTCCACAACGTGTTATACCGTCAATGTCGCGGTGAAAATGGGATAAATGTGCGTAATGTGTCGTCCCAGATTAGCATGTGCAGTCCACACAGTCTAATCAGGGACGACGCTTTCGCCTTAACTGGATTTTCGCGAAGAGGAAACTTTCTCGAAAGGAAAAATATCATAAAAGCGGAAAGTGTTGTCCCTGATTAGTCTGTGCGGACTGCCTTGAGTCCGTTACATAGGCAGAACCAGTATTTAATGTCTTTTGTGAAGTTCTACAGAAAGCTCCCACATTGGCCTCGATCCCGTTACCCCCCCCCCCCCCCCCCCCTCGGTCGCTAGGGATATACCTTATCAACTACACGACCGCGAACAATTACATTATAAATCATTTCTTTATAAATTAATTATCGCTATTAAAAATGTACAAAATGCCTTTCCTATCTACTAAATACATAAAAAAACAACTATTAAATATGTAGGTGAAGGCAACATATTGAATCGTTCAATATCTGAAAAGTATCACGATCGTCATAATGGTCGAAAGTTCGCAAAAAGGATATTATATTTCGATTTAATAATCAAAGTACCATGCTGAGAGAGGATGACTTGGCTGCACTTCTTTTCCGACTTCGACGTAGAATAAACACTGCAAGAATGACGGCGAGAACCAACAGGGCCAGCCCCCCTGTTGTAACCGTTGGGACTACCCAGTCTGAAAATAGGCCAGACAAAAAACTTAATACTATTTAAAACTGTTGTCAAAACTGTTTGGGATATAGGCATCATGAAAATGCGTTTTGTATGTTAACAGCATAGCATACATTTTGAGCAACGATATGGATATTATGTTAAGAAACAGGTTCATTGCCTGACTGTCATGATGATAGTATCTTGTCGAGTCGTCACCGAACTGACTTGAGTATTTGTTCGCAAATTTAGCCGAATATATACGATTTTACGTTGCTATCCAATATACACATCTCTCTTTCTATTGCGGAGAATACCGACGATAGTCGATGTATCGTGATTGAGCACGCCTGTTTTTACACATGTCCAAGATGGCGGCAAGCAGACGAGAAATTGCGATTAAAGGTGAAAATAATAAATACCATTCACATTAACAACGGATAATATCATATGGTCATTAGGGAATAATGTTATGCGTGAGTCAATTAACGCAACATACTACGTTTCAGATTTAAAAAAAACGAAAACAAATATTTATCAGAAATCTGCACAGTAAATGTGCGTCACGGAAACGAGTGTTGGAAAATTGGAGTTTAGTCTACTCACAAAGTTAGAGCATTTATTATTATAAGATGAGTATCGTTCGAAAATGGAAAGAGAAAAACATGATTTGATTTATATGTTAGTGGATCTGTGTATAATCAGATTCATACGCGCCTGCTTCTGATAATCGTTCATACGATTGTATAGCCGTATCATGTAGATGTAGATATGCATATTCTGCTTTATTATGTTTGTTACGCTGTACAGTTTAATGAAAAAGCATTGAACTGATGTTGTCAAGTGCAAGAAATTGAAAGGTAAACAAATGAAATATATTATTCTAACTCCATTTAATACATCATTAACACAACAAGAACACTAAACTACAGGATGTTTGTTAATATTTGTTTTTTTTCCCTTATGATATTTAATTAAAAAAAAATACTGAATTAAATTAATAGCTACTCTTAAAGAGCTTATGATCAAATGGTGTATTTAAGAATCTATAGATTATTGCAAGTTAAATAAGCATGTGGATGGATATTAACTTAATATTGTCTTCACTTTAAGAAGACATTGAAGCAGCCCTTTATAATATAAAATGCTGTCAAGCATGCACTTAAAAACAATTTTAATTTTGTTACTTATAATCATATGTATAATGCTTAATGTCTACAAATTTCATGGTTTATCGCGCTATTTTTTTCCAATTTCATGGTTTATCGCGTTTTTTTCCAATTTCATGGCTTATCGCGCTATTTTTTTCCAATTTCATGGTTTATTTCGCTATTTTTTCCAATTTCATGGTTTATCGCGCTATTTTTTCCAATTTCATGGTTTATCGCGCTATTTTTTCCAATTTCATGGTTTATCGCGCTATTTTTTCCAATTTCATGGTTTATCGCGCTATTTTTTCCAATTTCATGGTTTATCGCGCTAATTTTTCCAATTTCATGGTTTATCGCGCTAATTTTCCCAATCCAAATGGCACAGGTTGTAAAACATCAAAGCAAAATAAAAATCACCTAACATATTTTATTATTAGCAAGTAAATTCATCTAATGCTTTATGTACCGTTAAACTGATATGTGACCCAGTCATGGTGTTTTAATGCTCAAAATGATTGAAAAGTTTAAAACTACTGACAACAGCCCCAAACTACTGAGAGATGCCCTCCATACTACTGAGAAGCAATCGGTAGGGTAAACAGGTCTGTGATACATAGTTGATAATTGTTTGTAAGTATCAGGCGGTCAAGAACAGAGAAAGTTCAAAATCACAATACAAACACAACAAAGATGTTTATGAAATAAAGTACCAACATGAAAGTGTGCTTCTGAGGTTTTTAGGCTTGAAGCATTTGAGACGTTACAATGGAAATCAGTCAATGTTGTTTAATTTATATAACACCACTCTACATTAAGATGAGTCGTGTGAGAAAACTTTCCTTAAAATGTCTTCCCATATTAGCCTGTGCAGTGCGCACAGGCTTATCAGGAACGACACTTTCCGATTACGCTGAATTATCATTTAGAAGAGGCTTTCTTTAAACACAACATTTTATAAAAGCGGCTAGTGTCGGCTCTTATTTGACTAGATTAGCTAATCTGGTTTGACACTTTACGCATGTACATTAAGCCCAGTTTTCCAGAACGCGGCCCGTATGATAACCTGGAAGTGATTCTGTGTCCGCTTTATTTTTCAGCCCTTCCGTCACAGCTCCTGGACCTTCCAGTGTAGGCCCCAACGTTGTCCTAGGTATCCCCGTGGTCGCCTGCTGTGTGTTATTGATGAACGACCCCTTGCATGTCTTGCAGCAGTCCGCCCTATCGACAAGGGTGTAGTTTGAACAGAGCTCTACCCGACAAGAAGGCTTCTTGTTTCCGTATTTGCAGTCTGACATGATATATAAGACTAAATTAAAAACCTCGGCGAAACAACAAACCACGTCATTTCTATGTAGTAAAGACAAATTATGTATGGTTGCTTTCCTATCATATCTTCGCGTATTATTTGAGTTAATTTAGCTATTTAAAAGGCGTGTTTGACATATAATAAATATTTATGGATGTATACTTAAATATAAACTTTAGTGACTTACAATATATCCAATAAAAACATTATGTTATCAAAAACGCAAGTCACACCCTTGCGAAAACCTTGCCTTGTTATGTCCTCAATTCGTATGAATCTGTACATAAATTATTAGTATTGGTGTTACTAATTACGTGTGTAATTCCAACTCATAATAAATATGATGAATGCATATACAAAGTCCAGACTTTTAACAAAGGTGTAAAATAAAATTGTTCTCGAAATCCAAGCACGAATAATACAATAAGGGACATTTAGGTGTTCCAACGGTACGCATTTGCCTTTTGTAAAAAGTTTTATTAACAAAACCTCATATTATCACCGTCGAAAGTAATGTATAGGTTATGATGGGAAGTTGAGTTGATTTAAATGTGTTTTTCACTACGTATTATTTGTAAGCTAATAGTCAGTTTACGAATGATTATAATCGGTAACAGCCACATGCGTGTTTGAATTTGCGGTTTCATTTTTGCACAAGCGTTGGTTTATTTGTGGCTGTTGTTTGATTTTATAAATATTAAATGTGTATCTTCATTTAAAAATGATTTTTAATGGGCTAAGTGTGCGCTTAAGCACGCATTGCAACTGGTTGTACTACCAAACGAGCTGCAAGAGATGTTTCAAAGAATTAACTCTTGTATTAATCCTTGAGTTTGTTTTGTAATGAGATTTCCTATGTTTTTTCCAGTCTTCTTTATGGGATAGGTGTTTTGCTTAACATAAAGAACGTTCAAAGCACGTTTTGTTCCGCTGGCGATGACTCTGGAATTCCTGAATTAGTACACATCAACATTTAAATGCATGCAGTTTTTAATAGTTTAACTGAATCGGACATGAATGACATGTACATTTTTTAAATAAAAATTATTTATTTTTAATATTTGTTTGAAAAGGCAGTTACAAAGATACCATATAAGAACTATTAAAAATAAGGCAACGAAACGATTATTATTATCGTTCTTTTAAATGACCGCAGTTTTTATCCGAGGTTTTCTGTGGAGTACACATACAGTACATGTGACGTTCAAATACTATAATGTCGCGTTCTGAGAAAAATGGACAAAATGCATGTGCGTAAAGTGTCATCCCAGATAAGCATGTGCAGTCCACACAGGCTAATCCGGGACGACACTTTCCACCTAAACTGGATTTTTGCTAAAAATAGACATCATTTAAACGAAAAATTCCATAAAAGCGGAAATTGTCGTCCCTGATTAGCATGTGCGGATTGCACAGGCTAAACTGGGACGACACTTAAGGCACATGCATTAAACCCAGTTTTCTCAGAACGAGACTCTTTATATTTCTATAAGTTCAACGTTGATGAGATAAGTTTAAGGTTAGCACAGCCAGCAAATGGTTTATTCTCCAAAGGCTTTGGCGTTTACAAATCGGCGACTTCAGCTTTAATATTAGATGTAATGTTATGTTTTGTATAGGGAATTAGTCAGTCACCAGAAATTAATGTCTAACGGACCAAATCTGTTCTCATGATACTATAAACATGCATACGATTTAAAGACCAAATGCTATGCATTGACCGTTCAGTGTGGTTACCTCGGGAAAATTGAATTAAATGCAGGTGAGTGAAGTGTTATTCCATATTAGCCTTTGCAGTCTGTACAGTCTCATCAGGGACGACAATTTTTGGTCTCATGGAATGTTTGTGTAAAGGAAGACTCTTAAAAAAACTAATTGTGACATGTTCTGATAAAATTGGGCTTAATGCATGTGCGTAAAGTGTCGTCCCAGATTAGCCTGTACAGTCCGCACAGGCTAATCAGGGACGACACTTTCCTTATGGTATTTTTAGTTTCAAGGAAGTCCCTCCTTGCCGAACATCAAGTGCATTATGCCCAGTTTTCTCAGAACGCGTCTCAATTTATGCGGACAGTGGTCTCAGTGTAATCAGGGACGGCAATATTTGGTTTCATATAATTTTTGTGTAAAGCAAACTCTTCAAAAAGGAAATTTATTTATGCGGACAGTGGCCTCACCGATAAGCCTGTAAGGTCTTCACATGCTAATCTGAGATAGAACTTGACGCGCATGCATTATGACCCGTTTTCTTATGATTACCTGGTATCTGCGTGTCATAGCCATGGCAAGTGGCACAGCACTGCTTGAGCACTGTGGTGTTGTAGCACTGCCTGCCGTCCTGTACATCGCACGTTTCGATGTGGTCTCCGTACTTGCAGTCTGAAGCGAAATTCGGGTTAATTGCAATCTTAAAGGCC